>NW_006913005.1:8792-12351 GCF_000585535.1 Cladophialophora psammophila CBS 110553 | reverse complement strand
CGGCACACCTGCCTACCCGGTTCTCAGTCCTGGTCGCAGAAAAGGCTGTGTCTAACAATAACTAATTAAAGTTAAGAGTCTAAATAAGTAAAAGATATAGAGTAGTGAAGAAATCGATACTAAAAACTTATTAACTTAGTATAGGGTGCTATTTTCGCGTACTTCTTTAGTGAGAGATAAAATCGGGTGTATTAGCTAGTACTAAATAAAAAGAAGTAGCGTAGTCTTAACGATATTTAAGTTAAAGTCATAGATATAGATAGATATAGTTAGAAATAAGTAGAATAAGCTAAAAGAGAAAGTTTATTCTCTTTAAGTAATGATAATCTTACTTTTCTATAGGGCTTCCGTATATAAATAAATCTTTAGTCTAACTACTATATTTAAGATTACTAAGCGTTCTTTCGTAGTATACTATAATCTCTTTAATATCTATGATCGAAAAGAAAATTCTTTAATTTTCTCTCTTTTTCTTCTTCTATTTAATAAGAATAACGGTATCGAAACTAGGCTATTCGACTACTTCGCTCATCGTATATCTCTAATCTCCGTAAATAGATTCGAAATCTAAGGGACGAGTGAAAAGTATTATAGATATTAAATCGCGTTGGGGCACTTCGAATAAGAAATATAAGATAATATATAATATATTTTAAGAAGTATTATAAGAGTCTAGTGTACTAGGTAAATATATTTAAGGAGTAGCTACTTAATACGCCGTAAATAAGATCATCGATAGAATACTACGTAAACGGTAGTATCGGAATACTCTTAGAAAGATAAATCTAGAGACGGTACAGAGCGATCTACGTTACTTAGCGCTATAGCTAAGTCGTAACTATCGGAGACGACTATAGCGAGATAAGAGAAGATAAATATATGGCGTAGTTATACGTATATATTCCGTGACTAAACGAAGCTTAATAGAGTTAGTAAATAAAACTACGGCGAATAGTTTTAATTTAAACTTAAACGAATCGTCCGGTGAATTAATATTAGTATAACTAGCTAAATGAAAATTATCTAAAGAACGAGCTAAATCTATAACGTTAACGATAGCGATATAGTAAAATATCGACTATTTCGATGTATAAATTATCGTTATAAGACGATAAGAGAAAGAGAGAGTGAGAATATATCGTCTCGAGGAATTCTCTTTAACTCGAAGCTATAATTATATAAGTTCTCTAGAGAATCTATAGTTCGTATAATTTATAAATATTCTAAACGCGAATTTTATATTTATTTTTAGCTGCGATATATTTAGCTATAATTCTACTAGTACGGGGAAGATTTTAGTATCGAACGAGAGGGTGTAGAAGACTACGTTATAAGATATACGTAGCTAGAGTTAGCGATATTTTAGATTTTAGCTATAGTATATAGAGTAATCTAAAGAGAGATAAACTATATTATAAAGACTATATTAAGAAGATAAGATAGAAGAGTATAAATTATAATATAATAGAAACGACTAGATTAGGTTAGATTTAGCGCGGCTAGACTAATTATAGTAAGATTAAATACGAATATATTAATAGACGCGTTATAGCTTTTATTTTAATTCTCTTACTCTTCTCTTTATTCTTATCTTCTTAGATTAAAATATTTCTTACTACGAGGCTTTTAAAGAAGTACGAGTACTTATTTAATTTCTAGCTCTAATTAAATATTTTAGATTACTAATAATAACTATTATCTTCTTTATTATAATATAAAATAAAACGAAGATAAGACGCGATAAAGAGAATCGTAATATAGTATATAATACTAACTTAAGATATATAGTTACTAATTTAGAAGAAGAAGAAACTACTATAGCGATAAGAAGAAGATAAATAGATACGTATACTAAATTTTATATTACTAAGTCGGTGTTAGAATTAAATATATAGTTCTTAGCGTAGCTCTCTTATAAAAGTTACGTAGAGATACGAATTAAATTCTAATATTCACTAAGTACGTACTTCTTTCTATTATAGTCGTGATTTGAGATAATATATAGAGAACTCTATATTAATATAAGTAAAAAGAAACGTCGAGTTAAAAATAACCGGTTAAGTAGTCGGTTCTCTAATAATCTTCTTACTTCTATACGCTCTTAAGATCGAATCGAAAGATATATTAAATTATTCTAGAGAGATTCATTATCGATTAAAGAAGATAATAATTTTAGTTCTAAAAAAGAGAATAGATATTTCTAGACTACTAATAAAGAGAAAGAAGTATAGATAATATTATCGCCGAATCGAGAAAGAGTTATAATAAGAATGATAAGTATATCTTCTTATAAGAATATTATAGTTAGATCTTAATATAATTAGCTTTATCGTATTGAATCTAATAAGATAATTATTCGCGAGTAAAGACTTTAAGATATTTAACGTATATTTAGTTATAATCTATAATAATTTATAGTAAGTATAATATATTATCCGACGCGTATTTTTCGAGTAGCTTCTCTCGAAGACTTCCCGAGATATAGAGTTCGTTAGGCGATAGTATTATATCTAGATCTTTTAGTATAGAATAGATTTTATATCGCTTTAGCTTAGTTCGCGACGATAAGTACTCGATACCTTTCTTAGTAGATATATTTTTTATCGATCGTTTAAGTTAAGAGTATAGTCGTAGAAAGAAGAGACGAAGAGAATTATAAGATCGCGATCTTATATTTAACGTTAAGAGATAAAATTATTCTAATATATTCGGAGATATAAAACGACGAGAAAAGTTCTCGTCTTCTAAAGATTATATTAAAATAATTAAAGTATATAAGAATTTAATAATTACGCGAGTCTTATCCGAGGACGATATAATAGATAAGAGAAATGAGCGTAAATATAATACGTAGATAAACGCGAATATAAAGTTCGAAGAGTCTTTAGTTTAATAAGTCTAGAATAATATTTATAAAAATAGAAGAATATTTTAGATCGCTTTATTTTTTAGAGTGCTATTGAGCCCGTACTTAGTAAAGACTAAAAAGATATTTTAATTAGTAATTAAGAATATCTACGCGTTCGTTAACTATCACCACTAAATACGGAATTACGTTAGTGACTATCGCTCTAAAGTTATATAGCGTATACGCGAAGAGATACGATGGCTTTTCGCCGTCGATAATTCAACGAGTACGACGAAGAAAAAGGTATAGTTTCTATTAGATTATAATCGCTTTATATATAGACTAGGCCTTACCGGAGAAAAAGAGATAAATATTAATATTTAGTACTATATATATACTAACTCGGGAATAAACGAATATAACGAACCGATGAACGTTAAAGAGTATTATTCGACTAATTAATAGAGTCTTCTAGATTAAGGTAGATTCGGGTTTAGTAAGGTATAGCGAAATTAAAAAATACTTTAATTCTTTACGATCTAAGATAATTTATTATTTAGTAATATATCTATATTAGTACTTATAAGAATATTTAATAGATTTACGAGTAAGAAAAGACTATAACGTAAACTTTAAAGGGAGATTTTTTTTTACTAGAAAGAGAAGACTATTAATACTTTTTAGATCTCTATATACGATTTAAAACTCTAT
>NW_006913005.1:0-8782 GCF_000585535.1 Cladophialophora psammophila CBS 110553 | reverse complement strand
TACTAGGAACCCTGACCCAGTCAGATCCAAGTAGGATCTTTAACATCTATATTAATATAAGTAAAAAGAAACGTCGAGTTAAAAATAACCGGTTAAGTAGTCGGTTCTCTAATAACCTTCTTACTTCTATACGCTCTTAAGATCGAATCGAAAGATATATTAAATTATTCTAGAGAGATTCATTATCGATTAAAGAAGATAATAATTTTAGTTCTAAGAAAGAGAATGAGTATTTCTAGACTACTAATAAAGAGAAAGAAGTATAAATAATATTATCGCCGAATCGAGGAAGAGTTATAATAAGAATGATAAGTATATCTTCTTATAAGAATATTATAGTTAGATCTTAATATAATTAGCTTTATCGTATTGAATCTAATAAGATAATTATTCGCGAGTAAAGACTTTAAGATATTTAACGTATATTTAGTTATAATCTATAATAATTTATAGTAAGTATAATATATTATCCGACGCGTATTTTTCGAGTAGCTTCTCTCGAAGACTTCCCGAGATATAGAGTTCGTTAGGCGATAGTATTATATCTAGATCTTTTAGTATAGAATAGATTTTATATCGCTTTAGCTTAGTTCGCGACGATAAGTACTCGATACCTTTCTTAGTAGATATATTTTTTATCGATCGTTTAAGTTAAGAGTATAGTCGTAGAAAGAAGAGACGAAGAGAATTATAAGATCGCGATCTTATATTTAACGTTAAGAGATAAAATTATTCTAATATATTCGGAGATATAAAACGACGAGAAAAGTTCTCGTCTTCTAAAGATTATATTAAAATAATTAAAGTATATAAGAATTTAATAATTACGCGAGTCTTATCCGAGGACGATATAATAGATAAGAGAAATGAGCGTAAATATAATGCGTAGATAAACGCGAATATAGAGTTCGAAGAGTCTTTAGTTTAATAAGTCTAGAATAATATTTATAAGAATAGAAGAATATTTTAGATCGCTTCATTTTTTAGAGTGCTATTGAGCCCGTACTTAGTAAAGACTAAAAAGATATCTTAATTAGTAATTAAGAATATCTACGCGTTCGTTAACTATCACCACTAAATACGGAATTACGTTAGTAACTATCGCTCTAAAGTTATGTAGCGTATACGCGAAGAGATACGCTGGCTTTTCGCCGTCGATAATTTAACGAGTACGACGAAGAAAAAGGTATAGTTTCTATTAGATTATAATCGCTTTATATATAGACTAGGCCTTACCGGAGAAAAAGAGATAAATATTAATATTTAGTACTATATATATACTAACTCGGGAATAAACGAATATAACGAACCGATGAACGTTAAAGAGTATTATTCGACTAATTAATAGAGTCTTCTAGATTAAGGTAGATTCGGGTTTAGTAAGGTATAGCGAAATTAAAAAATACTTTAATTCTTTACGATCTAAGATAATTTATTATTTAGTAATATATCTATATTAGTACTTATAAGAATATTTAATAGATTTACGAGTAAGAAAAGACTATAACGTAAACTTTAAAGGGAGATTTTTTTTTACTAGAAAGAGAAGACTATTAATACTTTTTAGATCTCTATATACGATTTAAAACTCTATGGAATTAGTAAAGCTAGTTAAAATAATAAATAATATATTAGATTCTAATATAGTGTATTAAGCTTTTCGTCGTTAGTATAAATAGAGAGTAATTATAAGAAGTCTTTTAGAATCTATATAAGGACGACTTATATATACTTAAATTATATAAAATATTTCTATTACCGTACCTTTAGTAGAAGTTAACGAAGAAGATATCGTCTACTCATATAAACGAAAAATATAATTAAGAGAACTAACTTATAACTAGTCTTATTACTAGCGAGATAAGTTAGATACCGAAAGAGAAGAGTAATAGATACTAAAATATAGTAGTAATCGATTAACTAAGTATTCGAAAAGAACGTCTAAGAATATACTTTTTATTAATACGTCGTAGAAATTATTTAATAAGTTAAGTTCGACTCGAATATAAGCTTTATAACTCTAATGAACTAAGTCTATAATACTTTAATATCTTAGTTAGTAGAGCCACTTATTACGAAATCTCTATTAATATAGATATATATAAAGAAAAACGATAATGAGAAGAAAAGCGTAATCTCTAACGACGAAGAGCTTCGACGAGTTCTAAATAGAATACACTAATTAGACCGAACTATACTCTATAGTCGAGAATAATAAGAAGAAGATAAGTAGTCGACGTAAACGTAAATACTACGTAAGCGGCGAAGAGCGATTAGAACTAATAGAAATTAATAATAGTAAGTATAGAATAGTAATATTTAAATAAATAAGGTTATTAAACGAAGTTTAAATTATTTTCTATTTATTATATATTATATTAATAAAAGACGTAAAAGAAAATAATAATTAATAAATAGTATATATTATAACTACTCTAGAATATACCTAGAGTACGTTAGATATCTAAATATTTACGAGCCTTTACGATATTATATTTATTAAAGTTCTATTAAAATTATATAGTCTTTATATATATAGAGTAATAGCGGCGCTTCACCGATATAGATATATCTAATAAAGTTTAGAGTCTATAGTTTTAATAGAATATAGATACCTAGAGTATATAGAAGCTATAGAATAAACGTTATAATTAGTGAAAGATATAGAATAGAAAGAATAGAGAGACGCTAGAGATAGCTAAGCTAATTAATAATAACTCTAGAAGCCCATAAATTAGTACGCGATGCGCTAAAGTAGCCTAGCGATCTCATAAGTTATATAAGACGTAGACTTATCTTAATAGTCTAGAGCGACTTAGAGCTCTTAGAGTCGCGCGGGAAATTTTACTAATATACGCGGCGAGTAGTGAATAAGAAAGAAATAAAGTAACGAATTTTAAAAGAACTATATAATGAAAGTAAGTATAAAGAAATTAAGGCTACTTATCGACGTATTACGAATCGATACTATTAAGATAATATATATACGATAATAAAAGAATATAAAAAGATATATATAGAATATTAGTTCTAAGACTCATAGAGAATTAAAGAGAAGATAAAGTCTACTTATATTAATAAAAGATAAGAGACTATTTATATAAATATAACGTCGATACTAAAATTACGGAGAAAAGTTTATCTAATGAAGACTAGAAGTATTTTCTTCGAATGAGTGAAAACGCGCGGATTAGCTAAGAATAATAGTATATTAATGGTAAAATTTCTTTAGAAAGATTTAATTTATCGCTATAGAATATTTAGAAAGCTAGTCGTTAATGAAGGACCTAAAAATAAGAACTTAATAATTACTTTAATAAATAAATATAACATTAAAAGAGAGAGTCCATACTTCTTTCACCTATTAAAGTTAAGCCACCTTTCGAGATTTTTTATAATATTAATAGATAAAGATATAATTCTATCGATTTACCATCGATACCCGTTCACCGCATCTTAATATCTCATCTCGTTACTAAGATATTGAGGTTTGAAAACCAAGTATAACGAGAAATTTTTGATGTTCTTTACCAAGAATTATTTAGGTGGGTCTACGCTAAGCAGCGTAACAATTCATTCATTGGCTCGCCTACAGCGTGACAATTCATTCATTGGTTCGTCTATAGCAACGCTAGTCTTTTTATAGATTCTATCTTTAGTAACTTAGCCGAATCACAATATACTCTTCACCGCTTCAGTACTTTAACACGATATCTCGAAGATATTCCTCCTATAAGACATTCCTTAGTGATGGAGTCTACTTAAGTACCGAAACGTAGTAGACTACTATCGATAGATGATACTCTAGATCCTTTAATTCAGCGTAAACGAGATTAAGATCGTCTTCGGCAACGAAGACTCCGGCAACGACAATAATAAGGGAGAGCTTAAGAACAGTAAGTATCTAATCAATAGCGCATTGAGTCTCTTATTAAGCAACCCTTTAAGTTTCCTAATTCTAAGCTAACCGTCTAGGCTGTAGGATTACGTCTAGAAGAATATAACTTTATTCATAACGTCGAAGATGCTACACGATAACTTACTACCATTAATATTAACGAGTATCATATACTCTACACTAATACTAACTAGTTACGTTAATCTCGTTCTTCTCATAAATAATATAGTCTCTATACTATTACGCTTATCTCTTAACCGTACTAGATTAATAGCTACACTATCTTAACTATCTTTATTCTAAAGTCCAAATATAAGCTAAGATCATAAACGAGTTTAGAATACTCTCGCTACGCTACATCGTCGGCTATAGACTCCTTCTCTTAATTAACGGTAGATTCATTATTATTTTATCTCTTCTCGCCCCTAATTTAGCGAATCATAATCGTTAAGTTATCTCTCTATTACTTCTACTATCTCTACACTATCTACTCTTCCTCGCGTACATTAACTATCTACTTAACTATCTTAATATCTTTAGAATCGTAAAGATTATAACTTACACTCACAATCTAGTGAGAGTAATAGTAGTGATAAAGAGAATAATAACGATATTACTTAATTAGTCGTCGAGATAACTTCTCAGGTTAATATTATGAGTTACACTTCTTCTACGAGCGCGCTCTCTCCTAGACTAACTAGTCTTCCGACGATATTCTTAATATCTATACGTACCGCGATAGATATCTCCTCATCTATTCGCTTCTTTAGAATAGCGACGTAGAATATTTCTAATGATCTTAATAACCTAAATAATTTTAACTACTTCTCTAGCTCTAATACTTCTCTTAATCTAACTAATTCCGACGAGATAAAAGCGCGAGAATCGAAGGAGGAAGACGAAGAAGACGAAGAGAAAGAGAGTCTAGACTATAATAGTAAGAATAGTAAGGAAGACGACGACGATCGAGACTAAGTTTCTTTCGCGGTACAGAAGCTACTCTCTTAGTATTACTTCGACGATCATTATAGCTATATACTAGAGAAGTATACTTAACTCGAATAAGAGTATAAGAATGTCGTGAAAAATTAGAAGCATTATAATCTCTCGTCCTACTTCCTACGAGTGAACTTTCCTTTCGTATTACGGCTAAATTACGATATCGACTAACTACTCACATTAGATTAAGCCTAAGCGGATTTTACTCCTTTAGTAGTATAATGAGAAGAAACGATATATAAAACGAGTATTAATCATCCTTACCCACGTTATATCTATCTCCATACGTATACCACTCCGCCAACGAACTCTAAGATATTCTCTAATATCGATAGTTTTCTCGGTTTTACTATATTCCTCGGCTTTACCCGCGAAGAATTAAATATCGAGCTCGCGCCTTAGGTTCGAAAAAATATAACGGCGAATATCTATATTACGACTACGATATATCGCGAGCCACCGATATAAGATCATCACCATGAGCTAAATTAGAAAGACTATAAGCCCGCGGTTCCTCGCGCCGTCTAGACTCTCCTACGCGACATTCCTCACTTCTTCGCCGCTCGGCTTTTCGACGCTCGGGACATCGAGGTGTACTTTCTCTTTCCCTATATCTCGGTTAATGACCACTTTATCGATTTAACATAGCACTAACTAAAACGATAATTTAACCGGATCTTTCTCTCAGCTCTCGAGTCGATCGCGCCCTCTTATATTTTACAATATCTCTCCGCGTCGCTTCGTTAAGCGTAGGCGAACTCCGTAGCGGCGTAGATCGAGGGCCGTTAAACGATCACCACGAGCTACTAGAGTGTCTAGACGATCTATTATATTCTTTAGCTATATCTTCTTTAGCTACTCTGAAGCGCGATTATCGATCGAATCGAGATATAGAAAGAGTTATAGAATTTCCGCGACCCTTAGATCTTCTTCTACGCTAAAGAAACTAAGCTAATATTTAAGACTTAAAGTAATCTCGCTATTACCGTTCTCGATGCGCTTTAATAATAAAATAACTAAATTCGAAGAGTACTACGGTGAGAATATATCG
This sequence comes from Cladophialophora psammophila CBS 110553, assembly GCF_000585535.1. Taxonomy (NCBI): domain Eukaryota; kingdom Fungi; phylum Ascomycota; class Eurotiomycetes; order Chaetothyriales; family Herpotrichiellaceae; genus Cladophialophora; species Cladophialophora psammophila. The sequence goes on along the minus strand of NW_006913005.1, from coordinate 2,834 downwards.
ATTAAGACCGGTTCTACCTCGACTTAGAATAAGAGATTTATATTTCTCGCCCGCTCTCCGACTCTTATATACTCTACGTTTTCACTACGTACCTATAGCGACGATGTTATCTCGAATCCTATATCGAGTAACTCTACTAGAAAGAACCGAGGATATCGTCGTAGAATGGCGCCGACGCTCGCTTCTATATATAGTCGATACTCCGTGACGCCGTCTCGGTCATTAGCGTCCCACCGAAACGGTCGCGCCTTTATCGCGGAGATGTCCGATACATTTAGAACTATAATTCGATAAAGAAGGTATTCGATGTTAATAAACGAATCCCCTTTAATAACGATGTAATGAAGGAGCTAGCGGTGAACCCCTTAGTGAGTAAGACGGCGCGCGTCGTGGCCGGTGAACGTTCTCGAGAGAGATAAGTCTTACGCCGAGCCTATACTTAGAGTTAATATCGAATATAAATCGCTCTTTATAATAATCGACGAAAGAACTACGGGATTCGCTAGGAGGCGCGCATTATATACGAGTATATCGTCGCCATTATAAATACCCTCCGTACGTAACCGCCCTCATCGGCACCGGTTCATTCGATCTAGGGTTACTCCCCGTATATTTAAACTATTCTCATCTAGATATACTTTTTATTCTTTCGCCACTACGTTAATCGCTTCGCGTTAGAATTTAAAGTCGTTTACGCCTAGGCGACCTTAGAGACGATTATATAAAAGTAGACGAAGATAATAATTATATTTCTTCGCTATCTTCGGTTTACCCTAGATACGTAGTAACTCTCGCGGAAACCCGCTCTTTAGTAGAGTAAACGTAACTTTTTAGAAGACGAATAGAGAGAGAACGCGGTAAAGACGAAGAGTATAGTTCCTCGCCGTCGTAGTTAGATTAGTCTAGAATTTTATAATACTCTCTCTCGCTATAGATATTATTAGGTGAAACCGCGCATCGATTAGCGCCGATTAGAGTTTTACGCTAATATTACTTATCTAGTCTTGTTTAGTAATTAAGCTTTATAGGGGGTGTATCTACGTCGAAGGAGATCAGTCCGAGACTTCTTTAACTATGAACGGCGACTTAACCTCGTCTTCCGCCTCCTCGAAGAGAACTTACACTATACTTCCGTAGTAAAGCGTCTTCTATAGTAAATAGTGTATATCTATCTTAAGTAGTTTCGGATTAATATCTTACGTTCTATCGAGCGCGAAATAAAATTCGAGTACGTAGAAGAGGCACTCTAAAACCCGCAGCCCTTCTACTATTAATATTTTCGTTAGATTATATTAGATAGACGTATTTACACCGTAACTAATAATAAGTCCGATTTTAAGGAGTCTCTACGCCTCGTCGATTACCTCTTTAACTGGGACGACCGGTTTATACGTTAGCATTAGGATTAGAAACCCTACCGTACTCTCTATCGCCGCGTATATATACGATTAATATATACGCCGTTTGATCGGATCGAATACCGACGAAGTTTCGTACGTATCCACACATAGTATCTCTTTAAGTGGCATTAGCTTCTTCTATACTCTCACCGGCACGGTTTAACCTAAAAGACTAAGAATATAGGACGGATGTAGTACTTTATAGACGTTAATCGCCACGAGATAGACGGAGAACCCCTCTCCGAGTATTTACACCGAGTTCCCCTTAAGATATAATAGTGGCTCGGCCTTCGTAATAAGCGAATAAATCATCGCTATCGTGCCGAGTGAACCGCCGATCTACCCGAGTGAATTTTATAGTCGCCGGAACGATAGGCCGAATAGATTACGATATAGTAACGTTAAATAAACTAGGCGGAAGACTATATAGAAGTAGACATCGTATAACGATAAATAGACGTCGTTAACGAAATTAAAGAATAAAATATTATTTCGGAGCGTACACCGCGAAGATCGGAATCACGAGGAGAATATATACTTATAAAGAAGAGAGAGGATCCATAGATTAGATTTAATATATGAATATAATAATTTACTAATTAGATTTATTCTATGAATTATCGTAATCTATCGCCCTCGGGCCCTCTATAACGGCTACTACCGCTCTCATAGTATCTCCGCTTAGCCGGAGGAGAACTATATAACTAGAATAACATTAGTATTATTCAATCTATTCCTTTCTATCACTTATATAATCGTATCGTTTCCTAACGAGGTGAGATCTTGAAATGGCGATATCGCGGGAATAACGGAGTGGGCTTAGTACATAGTAATTCATACGAAAAATACGAAGACTCACCGATATATCCGAAAAGGGTTAGTACGTAACTCGCTCTCGATCTCTAGCGTACTAGATAGTCACTAGCTCTTATACGATCGAGATTAAAGCTATAAGATATATTCTTATCGTATATTCGTATATTCTTCGACTTCTTAACTAAGAGTGAAACTCACTATATTAACGAACGACCTTCTCACGAGGCGTAGAGAGAGATATATAAGGCTAGTTCTCCATCTTATTCATCTTAACTAGCCGACCCCCTAACTAGTAAAGAGACTTCGTAGATTAGTGATCTCTAAAATAAATTCACCGAAAGACTATAAGACTAAATAGCTTAGAAGTAATCTATAGAATGGTGTTAGACACAGCCTTTTGTGCGACCCCAGGGGGGGATAGCAGAAGGAAGGTCTACCGGCAAAGAACAGCCCTGCGGGACAAAGGCCCAAGACAAGGCTGGATCACATGCAGCACGTGACTGCCAGAAAAGGAAATATATGATATGGTGCTATGGTACTGTGTTGGCATGTCAACATACCAACATACCAACATATCATCCCCGGTTACCTGTTCGGGACGGCCCTTACGGGTATATA
>NW_006913004.1:0-12520 GCF_000585535.1 Cladophialophora psammophila CBS 110553 | reverse complement strand
CCTGTTCGGGACGGCCCTTACGGGTATATAGCTACGCTCACTCCCCCTAGATAGTTTACACTCTCTTCGTAGCCAACTCATGTTACCTATTGGACTATACAGTTCTCAGTAACAGGTGACTGCTCATACCTTGCGTGATCCACAACCAGTTCATACTATTCAGATTGTTACTAGGAACCCTGACCCAGTCAGATCCAAGTAGGATCTTTAACAATATATCTCGGCTTTAATTCGTTAACGTAATAGTAATATTAATCACATTCACAATACATCCAGTTCACCTATCTCTCGTGATATATACTAATGAATGATCTTCACGTCACTACTCATACTATATTCTTTGTGGTACCGTGTGGCGGTGAACACTAATTCACCCTTAATACCGATGTTGCGATATTTACCATGGCTAATATTACTATAACAAATACTTAATAACTCGGGTGCCCGTCGGGGTCCTCCTCCGACGAACTACTTCAATAATAATAACCCTTCTCGGACGGTATCTTTCTTACCTAACCATCTCTATATCTTTTCAACATTCCACCGTACATTATCTTCATCCTGTAAAAATTAATATTAATCACTCTTTATTAATCGATCGAATAATTATTATTCATCATTCACGGGCCACGGGTTCCGACGATTCTATATAAAATTCTAACCGGGTTGTACGTTGGCGGAATCGTTACGTAATTCATCCCATAGAATGATGAGTAATTTATGCTCTTAGTGGGAACTAATGTTTAATACGCGACGTAATAACCGCTCACGGATATTATACACGATTTAATACACCATCCCTCGAAACTAGCTCATAGTGAACTAGATGTCTTTATATATAATTTAATCGCTATGCCAATCGATAAAACCGGGTGCCGTACCACTAAACTAAATCTTTATACCGTATGTACGTAAATTTAATATCCATTCCATGGGACCGTAGCTAGTACGTAATATAAATTAGTCCACTATATACTAAACCACGTCGATATATCTCACTTACTTAAGCTCTAGACTAAATGAATTATCGTGCTCGTCATAACTATAGCTATCGTCTTTATCATCATTCGTACTGAGGTTTAAATCGTCGCTATCACTGTCGCTATTAACTATATCGGGGTCTAGTGTGGTTTCTTAGAACGCATGCTAAATCATCATTAACCGAGCGATTTTAATCACACTGAATAAAATAAACGAATATATATTATATTCTTTCTATCTATGCGAATTAATATCTAACACGGCCAATGCACACACTAATGCGTGTTTATATTCATATTTATGAGCTTTCTAGCATAATAACGAAATATAAAACGCTAAATATACTCGCTAAGTACCCTTTAACGGAATAAATCCTTGGGGACACCATAGTTCTATATTATCTTCGCCATCACCACTTCTCTCATCCGACGATTCGATCTCGACGTTACTTATATACTCACTGGCTACTGCTACGATGTACTTACTCTCCTCGTACTATAACTTACTTCTCTCGACATTCTACTGGGCCTTCTACATTAATTACTAAAACGCGTACTACTAGTAATACTTTAATATATATTTAGGACTCTTCCATAAATATAATCGCTGCGTACGAACGAAAAATATAATAATCTACCGCTAATGTCGACCTTTATTCTAAATCTCTTCCGAATTTTAGTATTCTTTCAATGATACGAATCGACTTTAATCTTCTTCGGTCCGTATCATCTCCTTACGTATAAATATTCCGGTATACGCCCTAACGATAACTTAATATTATTATATTATCTTATTCATCGCTTCTTATATTACTTAACTAACGGATTCTAAATTCATCTCTAGCGTAGCGATACTCTATAATAACTTATTACGATCTAATTTACGTAAATACTGGGCTCACCCGGTTCGTTCTAACCATGGGCTAGGCTCGTTGTACGCTCCTTCGTCGATGATACGTCGTTCACGGTTCTAGATCTTTTCCATTCTTTACTGCAACATCTATCGTACTTACTCGATCTTAGTAGGTAACGGTAATAGTTTAGGGAGTGCTTCTTTGGGCTACTCGGGGGCGTAAATCTCAAAATACTAGGACCCTCGGCGACGGAGAAATATTCGCTAATACTAAACGGGCTTCCACGGCCGTATATTAGAACGGGTTCGTCGACCGACACACGGCGCACCGGCCTTGCCTCGCTATCCGGGATAGTCTCGAGCCTAATGAACCTTCATACTCTCTTCGTCGCGACATACGTACCGATATTCTTCGGTCGGACTATCGCATAACTACCCGTCCTTAAAAATATTCAACTCGGAAATCGGATCGCGAATTCTCTAGTGCATCGTATATATAACATTACGATCCTACTATAAATCGGGCCATTCTAAAACTTAATTCTATATATACTGAGTATCTTAAGATCGTAATCGATGTTCACGACGTCGTAAATAACTAGCAACCTTCTCGGACCACACGGTATATCGACATAAACGTAAATAGATAGTTAGATAGTGAACGAATATTAAAATAATTCGTCCACCTAAATGAGTTCGTTGACGATATACTCCGTTATATTCCGAATGAAAACCGTCTAATGAACGACCTTAATACGACTTTAGTAGCGATTAAATTAATTCGACATAACTCCGGTAAACTCGGGGCCACGAATAAATACTCGATTAATAAACCTATCACACTATAAAACTACTTAATCTCGGTGGTGAACCTATACCATTTACCTCGACGCCCTCGCCCGTCTATGGTGCTAAATGCGCACTCGACTCCTAAATCGACCAATCTCGCTTACCATACTAATTCGAAACCCTCGTCTCGGCCTAAGGTTAGGGCTAACTTATTTTTAACCTTAAGTTCCCCTTTCACCTCTAAACTTTTTAATGTTCCTCCCATATAAAATGGTCGATTTTTAATCTGCGATTCCATCTGTTCACGGGGTTCAATCATCGCTAAAATAGCGTAACTTATAAACTACTAGCCTTAACTACAACCTACTCTAAGTGTAAACCCGTAATCGCCCGGGAACCAATCATTAATGTAATGCAAAGTCAATCATTAATGTAAAGTTGGCGTGCCAAGGCTAGGGTTAGCCTCGCCATACATTTTGTATAGGCAGCAATCATTAATCTATATACATTAATGAACCACATTTTAGATAGGGCGACTATTTCTCGTTCGTTTACCGTTCGAAACTTTATTTAAAGCGATGACTCGGTTAATTATGAAAACGACGAGAATAATGTGAACAAGGAATTAGAGAGAGAAGAGAATAATGAGGCGGAGAGCCTAAAGAGCACGGATATAAGCACATCTATAAACTCCATAGAGAAATAGATTTAGGAGATAAGAATACCTCGCCTAACCACCGAGAAAGATTACACCGAGTACTCGAATAAAGTATCGCGTACCCGTAAGAAAATATTATCGAGAATAATAGAATATATAGCTATAGTTTCGAAATACAACTATAAAATAAGAATAACCATCGTAGGCGAATATCTCTACACTATACGTACGGATATTAAGAGAATAAAGCCGTTATTAGTGCTTACCCCGGATAAATATAAGATCTTTCTAAAATCCTCGGACCGAGACGATATACTTAAGTTCTAGATGCTTCGCGCGGCGATAGTGTTAGCCTTTAGTAACGAGACTTATTAGCTTCTTCGTCTTTCCTCGCCTCGTTTATCACTTCTCATACTAGAAGAACGTAATACTACGTAGCGGCTAGTAAATTCGGTCGTCTACGAGCGCTTTCTTCTTTATAAGTCTTTTATTGAATATTATAAACTAGAAGATAGAGTTAAGAACATAGATAGAACGTATAAGGAACGTTCGTTCGATGTATTCGTCTATCTTAATAATTCGTCGGAACTACCCGGTAACTTACTTAATCTAGTAGAATATATAGACGCGGACGAATTCGACTTCATTAAGAATCTAGTGAAGTATAATTTTATAAGTTATATAAGAGAAGAAGATATAATAGAGAAGTAAATAATAGAACGAGTACGGAACTTTACTAACGCTACGAGATTTACACTCTATACTAGTCTCTAGATAGTATTATTAACGCACCGCGACTCTACGGAGTTCATTACGCGAGTCTATACCGAGAAAGGCGCCGAAAAACTATAGCTTATATAATCTAGAATAAGTGACACCGAGACTAGAAGTTAGATGAATAATAGAGCTAAGAGTTAATCGTCGCTATAGCTATCCGTCGTCGTACTTTTAAGAGAGAGAAATATACTTATTATATCTACGGGCCTCGTTTACTCTATACTAACCCTTAAAAAGTTCTTAATAATCGATACTAAAATGTAATACACGGAGATATTAGTGACGACCGCGATCTAGATGCTCATCGATATATAGAAAAAGAACGTAATTAATGAAGATATTAAATACGAGTACGTCGATAAGTTATATATTACGGTAGAAGAATAAGATCGAATACTTCTAGATGGAAACGGATATTAGAAATTCGGTGATAAAAAGAACTTAAATCGATTTAAGGAACTATTAAAGATTTATTACTATATTAACTCTAAGTGTCTAAGAATATACTAACGATAGTTCTAGACCATCGACGCGAAATGAAAAGCTTAAGCTAAACGGACAGCGGCTATTAAGAAGTCTAAGATCCGAAAGACGGGTGCGTAATATTAAAGAATACGATGTCGAGGGTATTACTATTACTTTTAGTGCGGCCGATGGCGTACTTTATAGATCGTATAACTTATATTTTATAGTAAGTTACGAAAGTAATATAATATTTTTCTTACTGCGATCTACTTCGGAAACTATAATGAACTCTTATATCTATAATATACACTAATAACCGTAGTATACTCTAATACTATAGTATATTCTAAAAAGAATAGTTTATTTTATAAAGAATAGTATACTCTATAGAGAATAATATACTTTATAGAGAATAGTTTATTTTATAAAGAATAGTTTAATTTATAGAGAACAATATAATATATAAAGAATAATCTATTTTATAGAGAATAATCTATTTTATAGAGAGCAATATAATTTATAAAGAATAATTCATTTTATAGAGAATAATATATTTTATAAAGAATAGTCTACTTTATAAAGAAAAATATATTTTATAGAGAGTAATATAATTTATAAAGAATAATATATTTTATAGAGAGTAATATAATTTATAAAGAATAATCTATTTTATAGAGAGTAATATAATTTATAAAGAATAATTTATTTTATAGAGAGTAATATAATTTATAAAGAATAATTCATTTTATAGAGAATAGTCTATTTTATAGAGAATAGTCTATAGAGAATAATATACTTTATAAAGAATAGTATATATTATAACTATTAACTTACTCTATTAACTATAGTATATTCTAATAATAATAGTATATTCTATATAGTTTTCCGTGCTAAGACTATAATACAATATAATATATCTTCTAACCGAAGCGATAGGATCTCCTCCCATAGGTAATAATATACTCTTATCGTTAATAGTATACTACGGGTGGTTAGAATTTAGTAAATCTTTCTAAGTTACTTCTTCGCTTAATAGACTTCGCCGCAGTCGTATCGACCTTAATATATAGCGGTAGTATAATCCTTAGGGCTTTAATAGCTTTAGTAGCACTAACTACGATAGTAACGCCCGTTATTCTAGCCTTTAATCTCTACTTAGCCTACTTAATTCTCTCCTTATCGTTAATAGTTCTATATCTAATCGTAATAATCACTTCGTTTAGTTATTTCTTAGCTAAACGTAAGTAATTTATAGCTTAATCTTCGTTAAGATTTAGCCGATATAGTTAGTTCATTACGCGTAAGTCGAGATATAGTGATCGTAGGCTAATAGCGTACTCTTTAATAGTCTCTAACGCCTAGATCTAAGCTACGTCGTATCTAAACTTTTAGTCGATATTTATCTCGCGTCTAGAATTACCGTAGTCTATATATTTAATGGCGATTAATTTAATCTATGCTATTGCGCTCAATAAACATTATCGAAAGAATTTACGAATCGTAGTTACTTAATTAAAGCTAAACGTAGTCTACGCGTACACTAATAGAGCTACTTCTAGATAGGTTTAATAGAATGCGATAAGGAGACTAAATATAATAGGTTCCCGTGTCGGCTCGCTCACTAATTAAGAGCGCGAATAGACGTATTTCTTCCCGGGAGATCGAACTCTTATAGCTTTAAGCTCTTTTTAAAAATAAATGGCCCGTATAATAACGCCGTTCTCCTTAGAAATCACTAGTTTAAATATCTTCCGACGTAACTCTTACGGAAGGCTAAAGAACGAAGTTAACTTATCTCTTATCGGTTATACCGAGAATATTTATCGCTCGGGGGTAACCGTAGAAGAATAAGACTATATCGTCGAAATAGATATTAGAGTCGACCTAGAAAAAGGTTATATTAAGGGTCGAAGAACGTAGTATTAGTTTCGATAAAGAAAGGAACGATCTACGTCTCGTAGTCTAAGATAGACTACGCGGTGTAATATAATCACTACGCGTCATTATAAGGTCGTAGTGAGAGGAAAGACGATAATACATAGATTAGTGAGTTAATAATGAACCCGTAGAAATTAAAAAGTGTAAAAGCTAAACGAAGTACTATATTATCATATAATAAAACGTAACTTTAATATATTAAAATACTAAAATTAGTATCTAAATATCTTTTCGCCGTAACGCTAAAGATTTATACTCTATTCATTACTAAATCTTCTTCTTTAACGATATATCTATACCTAAGTCCTTAGATAAGCGTATATAATATCTTATAAAGTTAATTTAATATCGTACTCGCTTCTTAAAGTAAACTTAGCGCTGTACGAGCGCGAACGATAAGGACTAACTACTATACGCTCTTTATCTACGGAAGCTCGAGAATAGTCTAGATCGAAGTAAAGTCATTAGTATTCTTAATATTTTAAACTATAGAAAGATCCTCGATCTCGAATATATAAATATCTTTTACCGTGACCTAAAGTTTCAGTAAGCTATAGTTATAGCGACGACGTCGGAAGAACAAAAGATTCTATAAGTCGATCTACTATAAGTATCTATTATCCTTAGAGACTAGCTAGATACTAACGTATAGATAATAGAGAAGGAGTTTTAACGATACATTATAAATTACGATGTAATAAACTACGTAAATCTAGATACGCACCACGATGATAAAGTAAGAGGAATTTATATAAGCTCTATAGACTAATCGCTAAAAGAGAGAGTAGCTAAGCATCTAGAAATATCGATAATCACGGGTCGACTCTCCTATATAAAGATGGCGCCGTGTTTCTCACTTCTCGATAATCTCACGAACTACGATATTTTACGGTCGGTGCGCGAGAATAAGTTAAACCGCGCTAAATGGGCCCCTAAGAATAAGAGCGTCACGACGAGACTAATTCATCTAAACTTAAGTACTAACTAGAGTTCTATCTTAGCTAGTTATGACGATGGTTCATCCGCCACTATACTCATAGCTATTAAAACGGTCCCGCTAACTACCCCTTTTAGTGAGATTAATCTAAGTGAAGCGGTAACTTACACTTAGATCTAAACTCGCGGAGCTACGTCCCTTTCCGCTAGAAGTTAAAATAGCGTTATGAGTATTATTTCTGTGACTTCTAGTCGGTTAACGATTCTAATATTTCCTCATCTCAACGTAAGTAAGATGGGAGCGTAGATACGTAACGTCGATATATAGTCGCTAGAGTTAGCGCCTTTCGTTCTTTACGTCGAGTCCGGCAATACAGTGATTATATCGTCACTTAAAGTTTACGTTTAGTGAGCGAAGAAGATCATCATCGTTTATTATTAAGAGGTGTAAGACTCAAGATATATAACCTATATATCTAAGGTCGTCCACTAAAAACTAGACTACGACGTAGTTAAATTCGGTCTTTACCGCAGCGAGATTCTTCTTAAGCTCAATATTATTAAGAAAATATAGAAGCGAAATATAGACTTTTAAAAGTTTAGTGCTCGGGCCGAGTTAGAGTCGTTCGACCTATAACTTTAAGTACGTATTTATCCTTTCCCGACACTTCCGTTAATATCGTATCTAAATTAGCCTTTAGTAACTTAATGATCTCGAAGATAAATACTAGTTAAGAGAGCGATATCTTAAAGAGTAAATAAAAGTTAGTTTAGCCGAAGAATGAAGCGGTACTATAGTGAGAGCCGTTAAGCGAAGATATAAAAATAATATATTTTCACTAGCGTCGGGATCGTCTCTAGTGATGAGTGAGTCGATTTCTTCGATTCGTCTAACGCTAAGTAAGGTTTATAAGTAGCTAAGATACTTTAATTACGGCTAGACGATCTTCTTTCTCTATTTACTCTTCGTAGATAGCGTAATAAAGATGGTGAAGAGTATTTAATTTATCGATATCGTCGTTAAGAGAGCCGGTAGAGCCGGAAGAACGGGAGAACGGGAGAACGACTTTAAGGTAGATATCGCCCGAGAATAGAACGATTTATACTATTACGACGATGAAAATATCGATAAATTAGTGAGAGTATTACGGTGCTTTAAGCTAAAAGAAAAGAATAAAGCCGGTTAAAATTAAGTACTCGTTTACTATTAATGCTTTATTTACTCTAATATTAGACTAAGGTACGGATAATCTTCCATCCGAGATAAAATCTCGTCTAGATATTATCGATAAGTACTCTAGTATATTACAAAGTGCTAAGACGCATTACGGCTCTTAGATACGCTATATACTCTTATCTTTCTTTCGCTATAGTCGGTAGTCGCACCCACTAACCGTACACGAGCGGCCGACACTCGGAATGTTTCGTTTCTCTACTGTCACCGAACTTAGTTTATTATTATCTTAATATTCTCTTCGTTATTATTTCTATTACTCTTATTAATAGCGGTGATAATAGTAGTGATTTCCTTACGGTATCTATTAACTATAGCACTATCTACTTCTATAAGGTCTATAAGCTCTATAAGCGGAGCGACACCGTTAAATAGACGGTCTATAACGAGCTCTTCTAAAAGCTTACTTAGATTACGTAGAATTAGTAAGTACTTAACCGCGAAGTTTAGGAACTTCCGACGAGTGCGTCGAGGTAGCGGCTTAAAGTTAAAAGTATAGTTAGTCTATACTAGCCGAATACGAAGTTAAGAGACGAAAGATAACTTATACCGTGTGGGCGTTAAAAAATAGTACGTAGAAAATACCTCGTCCGCCGAAGTGTTGGACACAGCCTTGAAGGAGACCGGTCACGAGCCGCACGAGCACGACTCATCACACTCGTTGGGCACGTGGGGGGATCCATAGGAGAACAAGGCTGAGTCACGTGGTATGCCCTGTTGGCTCTGTAGGCCCTGCTGGCCCTGTTGGTGCAGGGCGCACAGAGCGCACAGAGCGCGCAGAGCATGGGCATTATATATACACCCTCATTACCCCCAGATAGCTTACACTCTCTTCGTAGCCAACTCATGTTAACTATTGGACTTATAGTTCTTAGTGACAAGTGACTTCTCATACCTCGTGTTCTTCCCAACCAGTTCATACTATTCAGATTGTTACTAGGAACCCTAACCCAGTTAGGCCCCAGTAGGATCTCTAACACGAAGATTAATCTAATCTCGTCCATAGCGGTATATCTTTTAATAAGATCTTAGACTTTAGATAGTTATATACTAATCGTAGTCGTAATATAGCGACGTATAAGTGTAGTACGACTTATACCGCGCTTTCCGCTTAGCATTAATTTCATAATTTTACTGTAAAGCGTAGAGTTATACTCCGGATCTTCTAAATTAATAGCTGCTCTAAGGCGCTTATAGTTATTATTTATCTCGAAGCGTATAACGACGACTAAGAAGTCGCGGTATATCTTAGTAAATTTACTAATATCTTTAAGACGTATAAGGAAATAGAAGCTATTTAGGAAGTCTTTCGTAACTTACTCGAGATCTTCATCACTAGCTAAAAGCGTCACACGTTACGCCGCGCTAAAATTAGCGCTAGAGGAGATAAGTAAGGAAATAATACTAGAGAGCTACTTAGCTCTCTTCTTATCGATCGCCGAAATAAGATAGTTAACTATATTAATTACCTCACTAGTAGTTAAAGCGCGGGAGGCCTTAATCGTAACCTTTAGAGTCTTAGGGGTGCTTAGGATAATTACGCCGAGACTCTCGTTAAAATTATCCTCGTTAGCCTCGTCTTTATTTAAGTCATTGTCTCTCTCGTTATCTTCGAGATAAAGATTAATAGCTTTCTTAATTAATATATTTATAATGGCTTTTCTCTACTCGATCGTTATCTTATCGCTCACCGAAGTGAGAAGACCCCGAGATATCGATATAGTGACTTTTCTCGGCTATTTAAGAGTAGATATAGAGAGTATCTCTTCTTTCGATTTCTTACTTCCCGACTTAAACGTCTTATTTTTTTTATCATTACTCTTTAACTTATCGCTCGAAAAGACTATAAATTTTAAGCCTCTTATACGGTGAGCCGAACGCTTTTTAGTAGTGTCTTTCTTAGTGAATATACTCGTCTTCTTTTTCTCGGTAAAAGCGGATATCTTCTCTTATATAGTGGATATAATTATCTTTTCTCGCTCGGTGGAAGTGATTATCTTCTCTTATACGGTATTAATAACTATCTTATCTTATATAATGAGAGTAGCTATCTCGTTTTATACGGTGAAAAAGGCCGAAATCTCGGTCTTCTAAAGAAGACGCGGAACGATATCGATAATATCTATCTCTATATTTTTAAGAGTATAGATAAGATTATCTATTAACTCTAGAAGTATAACGGTACGGCCGAGATTAGTGTCGAGGCGATCGGTCGTAAGGGCTTCGAAGACGAACTAAACTAATATTAGAAATCTCTATTTAATAGAATAGAGTGAAAGATATAGTCTTATAGTGATAATATTATAGTGAGTATCTTATAGCACGGAATACTTAATAGTGAAGTCGATAGCTAAGAACTAAGATATAGTAGTAAGTATATAAAAATATATAGAATAGAGTAGAGACGACTTATATCGCGAAGGAGTCTATTTAATCTCGTTAAGTTATCTACGATAGAGAGAACTAGAAATATTAAAGAAGAGGAAAGATTAAACGATGAGTCGAATGAGAAGATAGCTTAGTTTACTATTATAGTAGACGTAATCTATATAAAAATTAATACTAATTATTTTCGATGAAGTATATTAATTATTATTAATATTCTCGAAACGAAAAAGCGACGGAATAAGTACGCCTTTTAAAGAGAGAAGTCTTATATATACTATTTTCTAATATTTACTTTCGACTTCTAAGTAGTAAATACTATCTATAGATCTAAGATTAAGAAATTAGTACGTATTTCACTTAATAAATTTACTAAATTTATAAACGAAGTAGTAAAATAGAATACTAAAGAATTTAATATTATATACTAAAGCTACCTCGTAATAGAATATAGAGAACTAAGGCTTACTTACTTATAAAGCCTAAAAGAGAATAATAGAGATATATTAAAGAAAAGAATTCTTAGTGATGATTATAGAAGTGAAAAGATAAGAATGTAAAGAGAACTACTTCTCTAATTTAATAATAAGGTAGAGAAGTCTTCCTTACTAAAATAAACGGAAAATAAGAGAAGAACGAAGAAAGTATAGAGAGAAATAAAAGAAAAGAGAAGAGTTTTCATTAGGAATTAGAAGAAAGATTTTAAATATACTATTTATAAATAGTGAGATAAAGATAAGATATAAAATTTAGAAGACACAATAAAAAACAAATAAATAGAAAAGAATTAGTAAAATATAAATACTCTTTTCTTCTTCTTCTCTCGACTAGTCGCCTCTTTCCTTATTTCCTTAAACACTTATATATTACTAATATATAACTCGTTACTTAAATATTCCTATTATTCGATAACTTAGTAAGATATCTTCTAACCGGAGTGATAAGAAGATTAACGACGAGATAACGGCTAGTCTCGACGGTGTATATATATCTCTCTGTTCACCGATATACTAACTAATAATTTTAGATATATAGTTCGAATAGAATACTAAGATTCTTTAGCTTTAATTCGGGAATCTAGAGATATATAAATATCTCGATGAGTTTAAGACCGAATATTCGTATCTTTAACTCTATTTCTATTCTTCTATTACTAGATCCTTCATTTAATAAGTATTAAATTTAGTTATTTATAATTTAACTTAGATACTAAATATACCCGTTCCTCTTAAATCTAAGACGTCTAAGGTCGAAACGAATTCTACGTAAGATGTCTTTAGTAACTCTCTAGCTCGGAAGACTAAAATGTTAGACACAGCCTTTTCTGCGACCAGGACTGAGAACCGGGTAGGCAGGTGTGCCGACCCGCGAGGGCCACACAAGCAGGAAACACACAAGGCTGAGGCACGTGACGTGCTCAGCAACGCTCAGTGTAGATCAGTGTGCTCAGGCTGAGCACAGCTGATCACGACTGAGCACGACGGAGCAAGAGGGTACAGGATGTG
>NW_006913003.1:0-10461 GCF_000585535.1 Cladophialophora psammophila CBS 110553 | reverse complement strand
ACACTTATTGTCTATATAAAGACCTTTACCCTCCCTAGGTAGATAGTTATCTACAAGTTCTTTAATAGTCACTTACCTACCTATAAAGTTTACGATCTATATGAGCCTTACTATCTATACATTAGATAGTTCTCTAAGTCCTTCCAACAATCTATATTAATATTATACTTATAATTCCTTATAAACGATAATTACGTAGATATTTTCTTTTAGAAGATCTCGTTAAACTCGCTTAGAAAGCTCTATAGACGCGGATTAATCTATATTAATTAAGATACGTTAGCTTTCGTAGATATATACGATTAGTCGAGTTCTACTTAGATAATATATATTACGCTAACGACGTTAAATAATTTAGTATTCGTAGAGCTTTTCTCTACTTAACTTTCTCGATGGCGACGACGGTTACGATTAGTTACGTTAAGATATATAGTTAAATCGTAAGTAGTTATAGTATATAATACTCGCTTAATTTATCTTATATCGTAATAATTAGCTTTACTTAGTCGATTACGAAGTTAGTTCATCGTAGCTAGTCGTATCCGAGAATAATTTTAAAATCTAAAAGATCGAAAATTTATACGATAATTCGAGATTTATACTATTTCATTCGTAGCGTAACTAAGATACTTTCGAATACTTTAGCGAATACTTCGTTCGCGACTTTAACTTAGTCTATATCGTTATTTCGTTTCTCGACTATAAGCGAAGCTTTATAAACGAATATATTCGAGATATATTATCGGTCGGCGCCGAAGTCGATTAGAATACGAATTCTATACGGTGTGCTCCGCTCTATAACTATTCTCTATATTAAGTATATCGATATTTATTTAAAGCGTATTATATTAATAACGAATATAAGATCGTATTATCGTAATTTCTCGTATTCGTTTAAAAGACTTAAAAGAATTTATTTTAAAATAATTTTCATTATTTCTAAACTACGTTTTTTTCCGAAAATACGATCTTAGAGAGTTTACGACTTCTAGAGCGAGATCGCGAAGAATCTCGATCGCGATTTCTTACGGAGCTTCGACTATTATTTCGTTCTTAAGTCGGCGTACTAAGACGTACGTCTACGCGAATATATAGTTCGACTAGACGAGCGATTCTTTTCGCTCCGTTATATATAGTTACGTACTTAGTACTCTACGGATTCATACTCGAAGTAAATATCGTTATCTTTATACTATACTCGTTATTCCTCGATATTTTTCATAAAATAAGTACTTAAGAAGAACTCTTATCGCGTATCTCTACGAGAGTTTCCGAATACGATATAAGCGTAGTGAGTAAATTCGAATCTTATTATATTACTACGTTTAATACGTTTCGCGATCTCGATTTAATAGTATCGATTAGTCTAAGCTACGTATACTTCTAAGAATAATACGTTATATTATAAGTTCTTAATTATTTTTAGTCGTAATTCTATATTAAGATTTATACGAAACTACTTCTTAATATTCTTATTAAACTTAAACGAAATAATTCGTAAGCTAATATAAACGAGTTTAGTAACGTATTAATGAACGTTCTAATTATTCTAAATTATTACGTTCTATTTATCTCTTAGACGTAATTATTTATTAGCGCTCTTAAAGATTCGTCGAAGTTAGTCGTAATAGATATTAAAGATAGTTAAGAAGTATCGATAAATTTTAAAGAGACGATATATCTTTTTCGTAAGATAAGAGAATAACTATACGATCTTTTCTCGTTTATCGGCTTATTATCTACGAACGTTATAAAAGTTAACTTAGTTTACGAGATTACGTAAGTAATCGTTAAGCTTACCGTTCGAGAGGTCTTCGTCGTACGATTTCGGCTTCTTTAGTTTAGATTCGTCGCCGCGGTGTACGCGTTAACCGACGTTATTCTATATTATTACGAAGTTTTCTAAAGCTATAGCTAAATAATTTATTTACGATTAACTATTAATCTAAGTCTAAGCTAAAGTTTATAGGATAGTAGTTTAGTTAGATTAAGTAGATTAAATATTATTACTTATAATTATAAATAGTTATAATCGTTCGTAACTATTCGAAGTATTTAATGATAAATAATTCTTTATATAAATATCTATTTCTTAATATTTTTCTTTTCTTATCTTAAATCTCGATCTTCGAACGCTAAGTATCGTAACGTTTCGTAAGTTTTCGTAAAAATTTTAGTTATCGTAACTATATATAGTTATCTTATTTCTCGGTCTATAGCGTTATCGTTTCTAATTAATCGACGATGTATCGGGTAATTCGTAACTAGATTCGATAGATATAAGCTTTTTTCTTTTTAGTTAGTCTCCGTTCTAATATATAGTTTCTTAATAATTAAAGTCGATTTTTTAACTTTTTTATTACTACTAAGTAAGCTTTTTATATATTTTTAATACGTTATAAGAGCTTACGAAGACGAAAGTTCTTCTCGAATTAATAGTAATCATCGATAATAACGTATCGAGAAGAAAAAAGAAATAGTTTCGAAGAACGACGATACTTCTATCTTCTCTTTAACTTAAGTTCTCGTACTATAGAGTTAAGAATCGTAAGAGTTCGTAATCTCGACTTTTTAAAGTTATAAAACGAAGTACTTCGCTTCTATAGAGTGTCGTTTAAAGAATTATAAATAGCGTAGCCTTAAGGCGGTTACCTCGAGGCTTCGCCGTCGTTCCCTTAAGTCCGTAACTAGTTGTAAGATTACGTACTAATGGAATAAGCGTTGCTACTGAACTGGGACGAGGCTACTAGCCATGGGCATCAACTCGTACGGCGGTGGGCATAGCCTCTTCCTAACACGCACCCTCAACCAAAGGGAGTTCTCTCTGTTGGTAACTTGATTGATTGATTGATTGTCCATTCTATAAATGATAGCCCCCCGAGAACTATGTAAGAAGAACCCTAGTCTAGTGTCGACGCCCCAGCCAATCATAAAGCTACCCACCACTTGAAACTTCTCCCATTACACTACTAACTGTGAAATGAAGTGTAAAAGTGTATTCGACTATTCTCAATCTATCTGGTCGGGGAGGCTGCTTTTATAGCTATAATTACTAGCGTCTTGGCGTATTTCACACCGCGATGACTATCACGTATCAGCTGAACTTGAGGCTATTCGCGTCAGGCGAAACCACCACGCTACTGATAGAGTCGGAATGACCTTCAAGTGGATACTGACTCTTCACCCTTCTATAAATGAGGAACCGGTTAAAAATTCTTCTAACGGGTCATCAGCACGGACATAAGCGTGTGCCTGGCCCAGCACTGCATTCGTCATGGCCATTGGACCAGGCTAATAAATTCCTTGCTGAATTAATACCTCTCCTTATTGAGGACATCTCATCCCTCAAGGAACACCGCAACCCTGTCCAGAACAATATTGCCTTCGTGTTCGAACCACTTTTGGATCATGAGACCCCAATTCTTACTAGGTGACACAGAGCATGAATAACGCCGAGCCGTCGAATGAATGTATGCACCGTAAACTGTGAGTGTCGACACTGTGCAGGTCCTTCGGCTTGGTTGCTTGACAACGGCAGAGGATCGGGACGAATTATGTTGCCAGGCCAAGTTTCAGTACTCGCGCGGCTATGCTGTGATAGGTCGGCGGTTGCACCTAGCTGTTTGCGCTTTCACTTTACCCAAAAAGGCACGGCTGAGTTTGAGATTTCGGAGCCATTGCTTTCCTGCGCGCTTCTAGGTTTCAGGAATAGTTTCACTGAGTGACCGATGTTCAAACCAGTCTGATTCGTATCGCATTGCGCCGGAACTTGCTAACATTCCAACATGGGATAATTCACCAGATTACGCTGCCGAGGTATGCAAATCACTTGGATTTCTTTTAAAGCTAAACTCAGTGAGCTTCTTGTGAACATTCTCATCCTCGTTCTCATTCTCAACCATTCATTATCGACCTGAGCGAGTATCCGAAGGAAACTGTCACTATACTCTCAGCGAGGCCGAGACGCCGATGGGCACCTGGCAACCACATTCAGGGGTTGATCACATCATCCCACATGTTGCTCGAAGCTGAAAGCTAACAAGACACTAGAACTCAACCCGAGAAGACGAAACCAACACCTCCACAAAATTCACCGAACATGGGAAGTCTTGCATCATGAGCGAACCAATACAGCAGAATCGTAGATACGATTCCATGGATTGCTCACACCTGGGGCCAGACGAGGTCCAAAAATCTCTACAGGAACTGTTCTGGGTTCTTGCAAACGCTCAAGACGATCAAATAAGCGACCTGTTCCTGAATATTCGCAATGGAGCGTCATTCAAGGAGATTCAATCGCATATTAGTGAAATCTGTGGAAGCATTACCAGTCCTAAGAGCAAGAATCAATGATAGCAGCAGAGATGAAGGCGCTCCCTTGCCTGGCGCTGTATCAAGGCTGAAGAGCAACATCCACCATTGGCAGTTCAAATGCAAAGTCCTTCATCCAAATCTCCATATCATCCGTACGTTTAACGACCAGTCCGGACGGGATACGCCGCAGACAAATCGATGTCAAATCCGCTTCTCGAATGATTTCTTCGGTGAACGTCTGACACGGGGTTCGTTGCTGGAGATGTGGTGCTTTTCTTTTAAGTATCTTCATGCACCTGGTTCCAGAGTACAATAGCTTTCTGCATTCACTGTCTTTCATGGTGTTTGCTCCCACAATCTCCTGCGATTCTGGTGTCCAAACTGCGGCCGCATGTGCTTCAATCGTGGATTGCGCAGCACAATACGTACTGTCCTCTAGATATTGTACATCTCGTTGGTATTTCCAGTAGTCTTCTTTTGCGAAGAAAGCGAAGCCCATGGGAGCCTATCTCATAAGTAGAGGTGCAGAAGTGCTCAAAGTAGCGGAAAGAGAACGGCCGAATCCTGGTGTGGAAAATGTTTGTCCAAGGTAGTCTGCAGTATTGCTCTCTCGCATAAATCCGACTGCAAGTCGAACATAGCATTATCCTCACGGCTTCCCAAATGTGTTCAATGACAGCCGCGCTCCCGGTTTTCGTAAGTGGCGGCCTTGCATATGAACCTTATGCCTGTTGTTCGTCTAGGAATACGCAGTCACATCCGAATTGTTAAGAGCGTGGTGATTAGCTGTATGTCTGAAAGATATCGTAATTTTGCACTCGCGCTTCATGGTTCTTGAAGTGCATTCTGTCCACGAAGGACGACGGCAGAAGCTTGACATTCAGAGTCCGGGCACGGGATATCATCATTTTCCTTTAAATTGTTTCAGTCGAGCTCGCCACCAGGCACTGATATCCTGAAATATTAAAGCCGCGTGGGCAAAAGCGAGTCTTGTCCTCTTTAACCCAACCCGCGTTCTGCAAGACCTCCAGCGACCCGAAAACAATCATGTATCCAACCAGGTTGAACTGATCCAGACTAATGTTCCTGCCACTGAAGTTCCCTTAGCCACGCCCGTGACTGCTGAAAAAATGGCCTTCTTGCGAGAAAAGCTGGAGGAAGAAACACAGTCTCTTGGGCAAGACTGCAAATTTCGTCTCCAAAAAGCATTCAACGCCGCAGAAAGACTATTTGCAATATTGGGCGAAGAGAACCGATTGCTGTTTGAGCAGAATAATGAGAAAGTCTCTCGAACGTCCATCAAATGCACGGTGGTCGGCAATGCCAAGATCATGAGTTACGACGACATAAGTTGAAGCACAACGGAGGCGTGAAGGCAGAGAAATAGCATCGCAGAAGCAGCCGCTGTGTAGTTGTCAAAGTCATCTATCAAAGAGATCAATTGCAAGAACGGAGACAGTAGTCACGGAGATGGACAAGGGACAGCGGGAAATTGAGGCTTTGGGATTGACGAATTTCTGTTCTATCTTACATTTTCCACGATGATTGACTCGTCTATTTGTCTTTAGGATTATCAGAGTAGACAGGTGTAGCTACAATACTATAATGAGAAATTCCCTATATTCTCACAGTCCGCGTCTGGTGCTTCACCAGTTGAATCGCTTGGTCAACGCAATTGTACGCTTTGCCCATAATGAAAGAATGTCTTCCTGCCACGTTCATAGAGACACATGTTCCGTTGAGAGTAAGTTAGTAACTACGTACTAAGAACCAGGCGGGCTATTCTCGAAAAGTTCGAGCCATTCCTCAGAAGCCACACGATCATGGTGGTCGTGGTCAAGCACTCTTTGGCGGATCTCCACAACATGTCTCAACATTTCCAAGGCTGTAGAATGCTGGCCGATCCTCCAGAAGATAATGGCCAGATTGTGCTGCGACGCCAATCGCGAGGGATGATCCTCAGCCAGCGTCTGCCCTTCAATCCGCACCACCTCCTCCAACAGTGTCACCGCCTTCTTCACCTGTCTATTCGCCTGATTTGCGATTGCCAGCGCGTGCTGCGAGGCCAGTCGCGAGGGATGATCCTCCGCCAGGGTCTGCCTGCTAATCCCCACCACCTCCTTTAGCAGTGTCACCGCTGGATTGCGATCAATGACAAGTTTACGCCGGATACCCACCAGTTATGCCGTCTAATCTTTGGATGCTGGTTCGTTAGCTGCCTTCCCTCCGTCACCTTCTTCGCACGCCTCCCCTTTTAGACCGACCCCTATGAACGCTGCACAATCTGGGCAAGTGAGTACGGCCACGAGAAGGTGGTGCAGACACTCCTCGATCGTGGAGCGGATTTCAATGCTCAAGGAGGGCTCTATGGCAATGCGCTCCAAGCAGCATCAGAGGGTGGTCACGAGAAGGTGGTGCAGCTGCTGCGTGACAAGAAGTTGTGAAATTAATTGTCTTAGTAAGTTCTACTACACCCTTGAAACACGAGAAGTCTCTGTAGTATTGATTTATAATGAAGGCTTCAAACTTTACTAGCCACACCCTCTCCTACATATAATAACGGCAAAGGACCAAGATCACGTGCAGGTTCCTTCTCGAGTCGACAAGGAGATAGGGTGTACCAATGCACGTGCTTGAGGCGAGTGAGAATCCTATGGCGGTTTTGGGGGCGTTTGCGACTGCCCTGTTACTACAGCTTTGCGTACTACCATACCTGGGCTGGTCCTCGGCTGTTTGTCGGTCAGGGACCGAAGTACCTGATAGCGGGTACTCGGTGGCACGAGATATTAACACTGGCCCTAGACGGCGGGGGCGATGGTTGAGAGATGTAACTAATCTTTAATTGGGAAACGCGCAGAGCGTAAAAGGCAAGTTGCGCCAGTGTCACTATGGTTGACCGAGATTCCATTATTCACGAGGTAGAAAAACAAATTTCGCTGGGGCATCGGGAAGACACTGAACGCACTATGGAAATGCTGTGGTCAAATTCTCCTTTGCATACAGTAACCGTTCTCCTTACAGCGAAAACGATCCCTAAAGAGGGCCCATTCCGGCTCTACCATGATCTGTGGTTCTAGCTTACCTCGTCGGACATAAATGTTTCTCGAGGGCCCCCTTTTAGGCTCTCACATTCCATTCACTTCCAGAGAAAACGGTACCGTATTGTACTTACGGACTTACTATTGGCTCCCAAATCGATAACCCTTTTGAGAGAAGGTAATGGCCTATTTCTGGTCCCCTCCGAAAGAGAGGATATCAGGGCCACGATAAATCTTTGATACCAGCGGGCGATCGCCGCCGTCGATGCGAAAGATATCTCCTAGGCTTACGTCGCACATAAGAGATGATGTCTTTAGTATCCGTAGCTCATCCGACTCTGTAAGCTTTTAAAAAGCGAGATAAAAGAGAAGAAAGTGTTAAAAAAAAGACTGATGAGCGAAGAGCGAACGAGAATTTCGAAAAACGTAAACGTAGTCTCCTTAAAAAATATAATGAGACTATTAAATTATATAACGTAGATCTATATATCGTTATTCGCCGGAAGAAAAAGTATACCGTATATTCGAGTTATTTCGTTTTCACTTAGTCTTCTTATTAAGAAGATATAGTGAGCTTTTACTCTTTATATTTTACGTTCTAATTAAATATATTGTAACAAGGCAAGGTGGCTGTGCTGTGATGGGCTGTGCTGGGCTGGTAGAGCGGTGGCAAGGTGAAAAAGTTGTCTAGTCACATGTCAAACCTAAATGGGCTGGCAGAGAGGGAGTGCGGAACAGTTTACAATGCTGGCAGTGTGCCATTCATTACAGTTTGAGCAGAGTATCATGAATTCTATGGTTTTTGACGCCGTCTACCTAATTCCTGAGAGTGTTTTGTCAGTCCTGTCCTGTTCCTCGATGCTGCCGCTGTGCTAGGTGTTCGTAGCCCTAGCCGCTGCCTCTCTGGGTGGTGTTGGTGGTGTTGTTGTCAGTATCAACCAGAAACGCGTTCTCGATTCCTGATCTGCTGGACAGGCCTCTGTGCGTTGTTGCACGTGCACGCCAAACCCTGAAGTGCTCTATTATAATATCGTAGTACGATAAATATCTAAGATTTAAATTAAATAATATTAAAAAAGATAATTATTAAATATAAAGTATCGAAATTAATTATTAATAATAAAGATTTAATATTTATATTAATTTATTAAAAAACTCTCTACTTATATCTTACGACTTATAAACTCTTCTTAATTATTTTTTATCTATAGATTAATAAATAAACGAAGCGAACTAATTAAACTCTAAAGTATTATCTTCGCTACTATATTAATTATTAATAATTAAATTAAATTAAATTATTAATTAGCGTTAAGTATATAATAAATATTATATTAAATATTACTACGAAAAAAATATTAGGTAATATTATATATAAATTTTTATCGAAGATATATATAAATATTATAAATAAGAAGTAAAAAAAAGACACCGAGAATATAGTCGCGAGAAAGAGAGTCGAAGTCTTAACGAAATTACTTTATATAGCGAGCGAGATATACGTAATAACTAAGCGAAATATTAACTAAGTAACTAAGAACTATAATAAGTAACGAAAGACTATAAAGTTCGTAATTAAATTATAAGTTCTTCTTATAGTTAAGTATATTCGTACGCTACGCGTAAATAAAAAGCTTACGAATTAATTTCTAAACTCTTTTAAAATCGTTAAAAGAATTAACGTAAATACTTATTAACTTAATTTACTTAGAAAATATAATTAACTTTACTATATTTTTTATATTTTCTTATTATAAACGTATCGCGCGCGATTTAGAGTCGTTTTATCGTCGTTTATAAATATTAAGAATAAGAAAAAATAAAAGATTAAGAAAGTACTTAAGAAATATTAACTTCGAGATAAAACTTAATTCTACGTAAAATAGAAAGAGTTCTTAAAGACGTATAATTTCTAAAAGTTAAAAGAGTACTTAGAGAATATATAGCGCGAAATCGAACGATTTAAAGTAAATATAAGAAAAGAAAAAAGATAAAAGTAATTAATTAATTTTTATAAGCGAAATATATTACGCTCGTAAGCGATTACTAAATAATACTATTTAATTACTCTAAAGAGTTACGATTCTATACTATCTTTCGTAGCGATATACTAACGTATCGTAGAAAAGTCTACGACGATAATCGTAACTCTTAGAGTCTAAGTCTAATCTAATTATCTAATTATATAGAGCTATAAGTAATATATATACGACTTATATATAGCTTAAGAGTAATATTAACTTATATCTTATTTAACTACTTAATAATACGCGTCGACTAATTAACGCTCTTTTCTTTCTTATCGTCGTCGTTCTTCTTTAAGAATAAGATATTAAAGATCTTATCGCTTTACTTATAGAGCTTAAAGTTTTATTACTACTATTAATATACAATACGTAAAAGAAAAGTATACTTATACGTTAACGAAGTATATTAACGTTAATATAAATCGTCTCGAGAAGTAGATTTATTTAGATCGTAGACGATACGCTTACTACTCTAAAGCTATTTAGAGTAGCGTTAATTACGCGTACGTCGCTAATAGTAAAGAGACTAAGAGCGAGGCGAGTAGCGCGGACGACGGCCGTCTATATCTCGCGCGATAGAATATCGATGAGACCTCGCATCTCTATAGATACGAAGACGTCGGGGTCGCCGCGATCGTAGATCTTATTAGCGATGAGTAGCTTTTAAATACGACGTAAATAAGAAGTAGAAACCTCGTAGAGAGTTAATATAATAATAGCCGAAAGATAGCGAAACGTATAGAAATATAATTCGTAGCGTCACTACGATTATTAAAGAAGTAGCGAAAGTAACGCGTACTACTCGTAGATGTCTCGTAAACGAGCGCCTCGCCCGAAGTAAGCTTATCTCTACCGTCGCCGCTATATAGGCGGCGTAAGTAGCGGCGATAAAATAAGTCTAGCGCCTTTAGACGAGAGTTCTTATAGATATTCTTACGGAGACGAAAAGAGAACGAGAAGCGAACGCTTAATAACTAGTTAGTATAATATACGTAAGTCTATAGCGAAGATATACGACGCTTATTATCGCCGGAAGAGCGACGACTATTATTAGTGTGGAATATCGCCCTCTAAAGGTTTAT
>NW_006913002.1:0-10463 GCF_000585535.1 Cladophialophora psammophila CBS 110553 | reverse complement strand
GTAATGAGGGTGTATATATAATGCCCATGCTCTGCGCGCTCTGTGCGCTCTGTGCGCCCTGCACCAACAGGGCCAGCAGGGCCTACAGAGCCAACAGGGCATACCACGTGACTCAGCCTTGTTCTCCTATGGATCCCCCCACGTGCCCAACGAGTGTGATGAGTCGTGCTCGTGCGGCTCGTGACCGGTCTCCTTCAAGGCTGTGTCCAACAGGCGGCTTCTTTTATAAGCTCTTAAGAGCTTACTCTATAGCTATACTTTTAATTTAAATAGGCGTAGATATAGACTTTCAATAGTTTAACAACGATAATATATTTCTCTTACTTCGCTACGAATCTTATTTACTTAAAGATCGAGGAACCGTAAGCCGATACGCCTTACGCTCATTTAATTATAACGGTATACTTTTTTTATATTATTATAATTCTTACTATTTAAAAGATTAAGTAACCGCGGGTCGACGATTCTTTTCTACGTATATTCTTACTCTCTACTCGGGCGGCTTTTTCTATAAGCTCTTAAGAGCTTACTCTATAACTACGCTTTTAATCTAAACGGGCGTAGATATAGACTTTTAATAGTTTAATAACGATAATATATTTCTCTTATTTCGCTACGAATCTTATTTACTTAAAGATCGAGGAATCGTAAGTCGATATATCTTACGCTTATTTAATTATAACGGCACACTTTCCTTATATTATTATAATTCTCACGATTTAAAAGATTAAGAAATCGCCGCTAAACGAGCCTTATAATAGTTTAACGGCGATAGTATAGATATAGATTATTCGGAAGCTAAATATATATTAGGCGGGCGAGCACTAAAAATATTGAGAAAGACTATACGAAACTAGTACGCTTCTATTCTTATAGTCCTTAAACGTTTAGAAGTTTAAGGTATCGCGGACCACCGAGTCTTACGTTTTAATTTATATAGTATAAACTTAGTAATAAGAGAATACGGATCTTTAAAAATATTTAATAATATTAGATATCTAGGTATTAAGATATAACTTCCCTACCGATAATATTACACCGTACTCACTAAGCTAGATAATAGTTCGAATCGAATAAGAGATAAAAGAATTTAGCTATATTCGATGATTCTACTAAATCTAATTAGATCTTATTTATATCTTATTTCTTATTCACTTTAGTCTTACTCTATAACTAACTACGAGTTCTATTCTTTATTCCTAACTACGTCGTTATTAAGTAAATAAATCGATAATTAATATTTATATAAAGATAAAGATAAGATAAGTAATAACATCATTATATTAATGATTAAGTAGGAATCTACTAAGACTCTATAGAGTTAACCCCCGAAGGCTACACTCGATAAACTAAATAAGTCTACGAACTTAGAAGATATTCAATGCGTTTTATACTATAGTTAAGCCGACTATGAAGCCATAGTTAGCCTAATCGAGAAACTCTTATATAAATTTCTAATCGCTTCTAAATAAACTCTAGCGTTAACGACCGAGCGATAGATAGTTAATATAATCGTTCAGAAATTAAAAGATTAGATTACTCTTAAAATAATGTTAATATAGGTAGAGAGTTAAGAGAAAAAGACCGAGAACGTTAATAAGGCTATTTCGTATATAGTTCACAATATATAGAATACGAAAAGAAGACGAGGAAGACGCGCTAAATAGAAGAATAATCTACTTAGCGTCTCACTTAAAATTTTTATAGTTTTTATCTCTAATCTAAGAAAAAGTTTCGTCGTTAAGATAAAAGAGCCTTTAGATAAGAATAATATTGATCTTATTATAATTAAAACGAATGAAGACTTAGAGATATACTATCGAATAATATTACGCGAACTAAGCGGTGACACTATATTCGACGATTTTAAAGCTAAGTGTATAAGTAAAGCTTTCTCTAGTGATGAATTATAGAAATATATTTTTTTTAAAATTTTATTAGGAGACACTAAGAAAGTTATCGTCGACTATATAAAAATTCTTAGAGCGTTACTAAAGAGAGCTCGTAATAAAGGGGAGGAGTTAATCCTCGTTACTCACTATAATAAAGTCTCTAAATGTAAGTTCGAGTTATATTTAACTAGTGATATCTAAAACTAACTATATTTATTCTAATAGTGTTAAATCGACTATTACGTTAACCCGAGCTTAACGATCCGGCTAGTAAAATTACGAATAGTATTAAATACGATTAATTAGAATTAAATAGCGAAGTTTAACTAGATCCGAATAGCTAAGTTTAAGTAGAAACCCTTTAGACTCCGTAAGATACGAACTAAGTTCTTATATCTTAGTATTCTATAAATTCGAAAAGAAGAAGAAAGATCTCTGAACTTCTCCCGAAGAATATTTAGTCGGTTAAGAAAGACTAGCTACTTATAAAAAAGATTAAACTAGAAGACGAACTAAGTATTAGTACGGAAAATACGAACTCTCTCTCTCTTTAGTCTAAATTCGAGAAAGAAGATACTCTTAAAGAAAATACTCTTAAAGAAGATACTCTAAAAGAAGATACTCTAAAAGAAGATACTTTAGAAGAAGATACTCTAAAAGAAGATACTCTAAAAGAAGATACTTTAAAAGAAGATACTCTAAAAGAAGATACTCTAAAAGAAGATACTCTAAAAGAAGATACTTTAAAAGAAAATACTCTTAAAGAAGATACTCTTAAAGAAGATACTCTTAGAGAAGATACTCTTAGAGAAGATACTCTTAGAGAAGATATTCTTAGAGAAGATACTCTTAAAGAAGATACTACTAAAGAAGTTATCGAAGATAACTATAGTGATGATAATTATAGTAAAGACGATAATAAAATACGATTATCATTAAAGAAAATACTCTCGACGTTTAGTTACGACTATTTAAAATCTCTAGAGAAACTTCTATTATAGTGAGATATAGGTGCTCTCAGTAGTATCGGAAATCTATAGATGATAAATTACTACGATAATAACTCTATATAGATCGGTGAAGATAACGAAAGACTACTCGGCGATGACTTTATCACTATCGACGATGACGAAGATAAGATAGATCGTACTATATTAGATTAGTAAATAGCTCTTTAAGTATAGTGAGAAAAGTTTATATAGCTTAGCTCTAAAATACTCGAAGAGATATATATCTTCTTTAAAGTCGACGTTAAGTAAGTGAGACGGTACGATAGCGAGTTCTATATCGACGGTATACTTCGCTCACTACGAGTATACTAACTATACGGAATCTATTTCACTCTACGCACTAAGTTACGCGATATTCGATAAATAGATAATACTATTATTTTCTCGATAAGTACGGTTCTATTAGTAGACTAATCTAGATTTAGTAAGTTTACTTAATTTATAACGATTATTACGACGACTACGCTTTTAAAAAAAATATAAGACGAAGTCGATAGAGCTTGAGTATTCTTCGACTCTTAAATTTAGTCGACGTATTTACTAGTATCCGAGAGAGATTACTAATAAGATAAAAATATATTCTATTCTTCGCTTAAGCTATTCGCGGTCTATTATTCTTACGTAGAGAGAAATTCATTATCTAAGATACGGTCTACACTAAGAACGGTGATATTAATAGTACTTAATACTCTTCTTATTAATATAATTAAAGAATAATATAAATAAGTGAATATAAAGACGAATAAATTTAAGTTTCACGTCTACGTATAAATAACTAAAGAGTCGGATAAGAAGGCTTAACGCGCTCGGCTATAGATAGATAATAAAGTAGTGAAAACTAATATTCGGGAACTCTATATAGAAAAGAACGATATCCGTACTCTCTTTATATAAGCCGAAAAGTCTCTCATCGAGCTTTGTCGATACGTCTTTATTATCGTCGCGCCATTATATAAGACGAATATAGTTAATACCGGAATTTATAAACTTCTATATAGCCGATACGCTCGAGATGAATTTCATTAGAAACTAAGTATCTCGAACTTAATGATGACGAATGCGCGGGAACTTATCTTCGAGCGCTTTAGATGGGATCGTCTTATAACGCCTAAGATTATAATAATGTTAGGTATATTAATTCGACTCGGCGTAAGAGATCTAGTAAGGATATCTTCTCTCTAAATACTCTACGCGTACCTTAAGAAACGTAAGGAACTTTTAAACGGTGTTACTCTAAGATCGCTAAACTAACCTAAAAATTAATAGTAAATAGAGTCACGTATGAAGAACGACTTCTAGAGATTATATACGCCGTTCGGACTATACGAACTAACTACTCGATGACTAAGAGAGAAGGAGTAATATACGATAGAATGAATGGCGTTACTATTAGTAATTATAATTTAGCGTACGAGAGGTGCTAAGTAGCTTAATGGAAAGATTCTTCTTTCGCTTCCGCGTATATATTATCGTCTTTATATAGTTTAGATAAGTAAGATAAATATAAACTACGTTAGAATAATATTCTATAAAAGTTTTAATAATAAACTATAAGTAGCTAAGAATAAGAGTGAAATAACGAGTAGTGAGCCGATATTTAGTAGTTTATTCTCGATCTTATAGAAATATACGACTTTACCGAGACTTATAAAAGTCTACGTTAATAATAAGTATCTAAAGATCGTAGATAGCTCTAAAAAATTCGACTTCGGAGTGAAATATATAAAGAAATAGAAAGTCTTCACTAAAAACATCGACGACGCGGCTAAAAGTATATACTACCGATATCTAACACTTCTAATAGATGGCGCTCCGAAATTTCCGATTCTATAGTCTATTCTTATCGAGTAGCTCTAGAAGATAAACTTTCTTAGGAGACTCTCGAAGAGTATTATTTTCGCGAAGAATAACGAAACTACTCTCGTTATATTTAAGATATATTCGGGTTAAAGAAATAACTATAGTTAAAGGCTAACCGAGTGTAGTATATTAAGAACGTAATAGCTTAGGCTTTATTATTTAAGATTATTACGATCTTCGTATACGGTTCTATAGATAAAGCTCTACGTTACTAAGTATTAGTTGACTTCTAGAATGAGGATGAAGTTAATATTCTTATTAGTATATTAGAAGCATTAGATACGGGTCTAATATTAATAAGAGCTTAATTCGTTATCTTAATGAAATAGTAAGGCGACCCCGGACTATACGAATAAATAATCGATCGAATATTACGTAGAGATAACTTTAACTAGAATAGTCTTAATATCTTTAAATTATACTACGATAACTTCTCGTCTAAAGTGGCCTTACACTAAAGAAGACTCGATCGAGAGAAATTCGCTAACCGGATTAATTTATAGATATTAAATGAAATCGTAGATATAGTGACTATCGATATCTCGAACGACGATTCGAAGGAAGACGATAGTGATGAGTTAAGCGAAGCGGGTGATAAGATAAATATTAATGACGATAAATCTATTGTATTATCGAATAATGAGAATAATGAGCGTAGTTAGATTAAGAGAATAAAACTATTATAATCTAAGGAACACTAAGGCTACTATAGATAATTAGTGTCGAATATAAATAGTTAAGTAATAGATAGTACGTATAATTAAACGCGAATATACTAAATATAAATAGAAATAACTAGATATAAATAGATATAATAACACTCTATATATATACTGAAATATAATATATTTAATATAACTAAATATAACTAAGTACGGATTTAATTATAGGCTTCGAATAAATATACTGAGACATAGTGTAATAGAGTACTTTAGGGTTCGGCGTATATATATAACAACGTATAGAGGCCTATTTAGTAGATCGGGAATCGAGAACCCGTTTCTAGTTAACGTTAATAGAGTAACATTATAACTAACACCATCTCTAGAGAGGCAGCGGCTAGAGTAGGGAGCGCTTAGTACGGCGACGGCGTTAAGAAGTAAGAAAGAGTCGACGAAACACTTAGAAATAGGTAGACGACATTAAAAATATAGAATACTCTATTAAATCTATAAAGAATAGCACATAGCTAACACTATAAATTATTTAGTACTGCTCGTTCTTTTATGACTACGAGTATCGATTAAGAATATATTAAGTAATGTAATGCGCACTTATAGTTATAGTAGGGCGGCGTTAATAACTAATAGTAGGCGTAGGCTCTCATAGATGTTAGCTTAGCGTTCCATAAGCGGCGCTGGGCTCGCTAGGCCACCACGGCATTCGGGAATGCTCTAGGCCGCGGGAAAAATTGCCGATATTAGATAATACGAAGCTTTATAGAATCTTTATTACTAATCGGCTAAAGCGTTTCTATCCGCGTAACTCGAATCGATTCGAGTTAGTAAAGTTAAGTAATACGGTGATAAAAGTAGTAATTATAGAAGAGAATGATAGTAGCGATTCTATAAACGAGATTAAAGAAGAGCGAGATAAATATATCGATGATCGAAATAGTTTCGAGAAATTAAGTAGTGAAGTCGTTAAAACTCGGGCTAGGCGCCTACCTCGAAGGGCTCCGGCTACTCGTATAACCCCGCTAATTTAGGTATTAGGCGAAGCTAGAGAAAGTAATTAAGAACGACTTCGAACTAACTTTATCATCGAGCTTTCTCTTCCTCCTAGAAGAATTAGTAGAGAAAGAGATTTCCGAGAGTTTCGTGAATTAAGACGTAAACGAAGAGAATAATCTAAAAAGAACTCGCTAAGTAAATAGAGGCGGCTTTACTTATATAAGATAAGAAAAAAGGTGAGCTCTCTATAGCTATTCTTATATTCACTTATCTTTCATTAAGTCTATCGCTAGAGTTTTAGTTAATTAAGTTATTATTTAAAGTAGATTTAATATTTACGGTTAGTACTATTATAATAGAGAGAACGGTATAGTAACACCGGTAACTCTATTATAGTTTCTCTTATATTTTAATTTATTTAGTTTAATTTCTATAGAGTAAGTATTATTAACTATCTACGCTCGTCTATTTACTTCTAAAATAACTCTTAAGATATATAGATAAGTAATGAATAAAATGAAGATAAGAATTATAGAGAAAATAGTTTATAGTGTTTTAGTAGCCTTTAGTATAAATTAATTTATTTAGTTATATATTAAATCTAAAAATAGTTTCGCTAAGAGATTAATAAGCTAGCGTAAACTTAAAAAGATACTTAGTGGTAGTCTTACGGTCCGTACGTTACGGCGAAGTATAGATATTACGGCGCGTAAATCGAGATTTATAGTATAAATGAATATAATAATAGAATATAGTAATAGTAGCGATATAAAGTAATTTATTTACGGGAACTATAGATAAGTGAGCTAATTAATTAATTAAAGAGAAGAAAGTATTATCTAAACTATAAATAATATTAAAGACGAGTAAGAAGTCGAGCGAATAAATACTAAGACGCCGTTACCGCGACTATCGAAGTATTTCTCACTTAGTTCGTAGATAGCACTTTATAAGTGAAAGAATAGATAAGAAGAAACTAAAACCGACGTAAATATATAGTAGTAACGTTAGTATATAACGAAGTTCGTTACCTAATGAGTAGTGAGATTAATAGACGGCTAAGTTAGCTCTTAACTATTTCTACTATCTCTTTCCTCTCGTCTTTACTTTATTTCGTTAAGTAATCACTTAATTCTCTTCGTTCTTAACGAATATTTAAAGAATATCTTCATTGATCTCGAAAAACAACGCTATATTATTTTTATAGCTTTATTTAGTGTATTTTTCATTAAGAAAACCGAGCTTTAATTATTTATAAATAGTTTTAAGTAATATAAGTAATTAAGATACTCCGCGAAGATCTCGTCGCGTATAAGGGCTTACGTCTAATTCCACACTAACAATATCGTAATGGTAAGTTCCGTAAACGCCTTAGTATATTACTTCGTTACTAGATTCGTTTATACTAACGCCCTTAAATTAGCAGTAGTAAGTGGCGATTCGGAGATAGAGCATTATTAATATTAGCCCGTGAGTAATCTAAGCTCCCTTATAAAGATCTAATATAATAGTCGGAACGTAACTCATTTATAGTTTTAGAGATATTACTCTTAGTACGGCTATAGCATTAAATATTTAGATATCGTATCCTCGTTATTTCTCGATTTAAAAACCACCACAGAAAATACTAGTATTATATCGTAAAGAAGAAATCGACGTAACCGAATGGATTAGATAAGCCATTTAAATAGTCGAAAGAATATAATAGTTAAGTGAAAAGTTCGTACTAAAAATTGCTAATTATATTAAAGACGATCTAGAATTAAAGATAGTATTTAAAAATAAAGTAATTAAGAATAAGAAGACTAAAAGATTTTAAGTATTAATTAAAGAAGCGATTAATAATCGAAATAAGTATAACGAAATTAAGAGAAGATTCATTAAAGATATTAATTATACTAGAAGCTAGAATATAGCTTTATTTCTAAAGAATATAAGCGGTAGAAATACGGTTAGTCGGAAGTTTAGGTAATGAATAATCGAAGAATTTTAAGAAGATATTATAATATAGTAATTAGATAATATAGCGTATATACTAGAGAAGCTTTAGTGTATAAGAATAACGTCTAAGCTACGGAACGAGACACTCATAAATGTGTTGCGTTGAATTAATCATTAAATAATGAAACGACCGGCCGGTCTCACGGGTACAAAGTTTTCTTAGCTAGCACCGTAACGAATCGATATCTTTACGGTATAATCGAACTTAGACGATTTTAGAAACGCTATAAATAATTATAAGTATTTATAAGTTATAGCTACGCGTTTAGAATATTATCTTTAGTTAAAGAATAGATTACACTAGCTAAATAGTATAGAGCCACTAAATATATATAATTTAATTCTTACCGAGGGTCTCCTAGAGATATCGATTAACTAAATTAGTTAGGTCGAATAGAATCTCATTATAAGAAAGAAACTAACTATAAAACCGCCTATTAAGAAATTTATAGAGAAGAGATCTAGTAAAACACTAACGAAAGGCGAGATCGAAAATTAGTTAAAGAACTTTTAAGAATAAGCGATAAAATCTTCGTCTTTACCGACCGTACTTAAGAAATGACCGGAAGAAGAGTAGAGATATTAAAAGCGAAATATTCTAGATTACTTTAAGAATAAGTCTATAATGAAAAAGCTCACTAAAATTAAAGAAAGAGAAGTCGTAATTAAGAAAGCGACTAAAAAGTAATTAGAAATTCGAAACGAATATATTAAAATAGTGATTTAGCTTAGAAAGAGACCGCGATTAATACCGTTAGTTCTAAGAACATCTTTAGAGATAAGAGTGAGAGCTTCTAAGCGAATATACTTCTCGTTCACTAAATAAGCGTTTACGGAAGCTAAAGAAACCATTACTAATAGTAAATATCTTCGTGAAGAGTTTTAAGAGTTATCTTCGCTCTTTAATACGAGACTATATAAATAAAATCTATTAAGGAATTCTTTCAATATGAAAAGACTAGTATAGAAGATTATTATAAACTAGTCTAAGAGAGTTAAGTATAATACCGGTAAAGACACTTTAATGAAACGATAAGCGAATAAAGTAGTTTAGTACGGATTTAAAGTTATTATACGAGTATTCTAAAGATTAATCGAAGTATTACCGACTAATATTAGTTTGAGATAATCTTTTTAGTATTACGCTGCCCTCGAAGTAATTCGAATCATAGAAAGAGTAAAGGCTAAAAAAGATACGTTAGAAATTTAGCGAATTCGAGACGCTTTAAAGAAATTTAAAGAGTATAGTCGCGAAGTAAAGAAATCTCTTCGCGACGGGAATTACTACTCGGGAGGATATATAATTAATAAGAAAGAATTAAAATATCTTTTACTTAATACGGATTATAACGATTAGTTATTTATAGATTACGTTATTAAAAGTATCGCGGCCTACTGAAAGTATTAAGTGAAAGACGAATAAAATATAATCTACTTATATAACGTTCGAGGAATATTTACGTTTATAACTTAGCCGCGATCGTAACGATAAGATAAGTTTATATGGAAAAAGCTAATTCTCTATCGAGAGATTAACCATTAGTAGTTAGTATACGTCGATCTCGATTCTCGAATCGTTTACGCTATGAATTCGATTAGAAAGCGCACGATAAAAGACTTAATAATTTCGATTATTTTAGAGTATCTTAACTCTTAAGTTCGAGTAAAGCTCGAAGACGGTAGATAGTTTACATTTTAGAATGTTAATGTTAATAAATAACTAAATAACTATAATTACGAAATGTTTATCATCTTTTAGACTAAAGCTCTTATAGAAAACGATATTAAAGCTATTAAAGAAGTTAAAATCGACACTTTGTTAGACACAGCCTTTTGTGCGACCCCAGGGGGGGATAGCAGAAGGAAGGTCTACCGGCAAAGAACAGCCCTGCGGGACAAAGGCCCAAGACAAGGCTGGATCACATGCAGCACGTGACTGCCAGAAAAGGAAATATATGATATGGTGCTATGGTACTGTGTTGGCATGTCAACATACCAACATACCAACATATCATCCCCGGTTACCT
>NW_006913001.1:0-10467 GCF_000585535.1 Cladophialophora psammophila CBS 110553 | reverse complement strand
ATCCTTCCATCTGTCCAATGAATGTCCTGAGCCGCGCCTTCGCAGCCCGCGACCGGTCTCTTCCAAGGCTGTGTCTAACAGTAATGAAGTAATAGAGTAGTTTAAAAAATAAGATAAAGAAAAAATATTAAAGATTAATAAAGTAGTTATAGATAATAGAGAAATAAAAAGAAGAAAAGCGTAGTAGAATAATAAGATAGTAGAAGTAGTGATAAGACGTTAAAGAATAATAGTAGAGAGTTAGTAAACGGCGAATATTAATTATTATTATTATAAGTTCGTAATTACGAATAAAGAGTAATTATTTATCGTAATTTAATTATAAATAGATAGAGTTCGATAGAAGAAAGTTATATAGAAAGGGTTTAATATAAGAGTTAGAGTTATATTATCGAGGATTAAGAGAAGAATATAATATAAAATAGCTAAGTTATTGAAAAGAAGTAATTCCATAAGAGTTTAGTATGAATAGTACGTCGAGGAGATTAAAGAGAGAAAGAATAAGTAATGAAGTAGTAATATTATTATATTTTATAGTATTTAAATTTAGAAGAGAAACGAGAAAGAGAAGTAACGAGTCGAATTAACGGAAGAAGATCGAGGACGGATTTTTAGAGAGGAGGGGAAAAGAGAGATCGAAGGCAGTAATAAGAGATAAAGAAGAGAGAAGAGATCGAGTTAAGCGTAAGGGCGGAAAGGGAGTGATTAGTATTATGAATAAATTAAGAGATGAGAAAGAATCGATATTAAGGTTAAGATCGAAGAGAGAGAAAGGTGAGAGAAACGAAGGGATAGAGTTCCCGGGCGAAAAAGGAAAGGTTTACGATAAGGTTAGGATTAGGGTTTATAGTTAACGAGGTAAGAGTAGATAAGGAGGGATCCGCGAGGGTTAAGATTCATCGGTGAGAGAGAGAGGCGAGTTAATCTCCGGCGAAGCGAAGCGAAGAGAGTTAGAGTTATCGGTTAACGGAGAGAGGAGTTCGGAGAATATTACGTGAAGTTACGTAATGTAATTTTAGCCCCTACGTTAAGGGATTCGACGAGTAGAGAAGGGCGTAACTCGGGCGCGAAGCGCGCCCCCCGTGGGCGGAAGTATTTAAGCGTTAAAGAGAGAGCGTAAGCGACTCGGAGAGTAATCCGTAAGCGGTTAGAGCGAGGGTTAGAGCGAGGGTTAGAGCGAGGGTTAGAGCGAGAGTTAGAGTCTATAATGAGCCTTCGGGTTAGGCCTTAGTTGCGGTTAAGAATTACTTAACCACTACAGTAGCTTATTAGATAAAACTTAAAATATAGACGATTTAAGGGTCTATAATTAGCTTCCAATAGTTAGATATTAATATTCTTATGATGCGGCATCACTAGCGAATAATAAAGTAGACCGTATTTCGCAGTTAGTTAATGTCCCTACTAAGTATCGTGACTAAAACTCTAATTAGAAAAAGTGCCATCACGATTAACACTAGATCTCTTCGAGGTTTTGGTCACCGCCTTTCTTCTGTCCTCGCAATATATTTAGTCTTATATTTCCTAAAGTATAGCGAGCAGTATAGCGAAGAATAAAGGTGGCCGGCCTCGTAAGTACTAGAATAACGAGGCTCTTCGAGCTAGCCGTGCAGCTAAAACTCGGCGTTGGCGCGAGAAAAAATATAAAGAACTAGAGGCTCCTCCGCCTTCGAGAAAATATAGACTTTAGATTATTTACGACCCTCATAGTATTCTGACATAAGCTAAAGTCGAAGGAATATCGCGATTAATCGATTCTCGGTAGAGCATCTAAGTAGAAGGCCTATCTATGCCGACTAACGCTGACTAGGAGGTAATAAGCTATTTTTGTGTTTTCTTAGATCACCCTCTATCTCGGAGAACGACTAATATACTTTCTTTGTCTCTAGGCTATTCTCTCACTATATTAACTTCGTTAATAGCCTTAATCTATTAACCAATCGATCTAGGATTCTCCCTTCGAACCGAACGATACTCTCGATCATTACGATGACGACCTACTCCTACCTCTCGAACACCTCCACCTTTCCCGCTCGTTTAATGATATACTTCCGGAACCCTCTCGACCTCTATCACCTTACGTCGAGTCTCTCTCTCCGTTTCACTTATTACCTCGAGTTCCTTAATCTCTTAGGTCTTCTATAATTTCTTTACGCGAACTCTTCCGGCTATCTTCCTTAAGAGCGCCGTCACTCTTAAACTACCATACGCGGACGAGAGTTAGTGAACCTTCTGAGGCAATTCTTCGGGTCGAGCCACTAAATCCGCGAGAAGATGTCATAATACTAGAAGTAGAGACGCGAGATCCAGTGGCCTTTAAATATGTCGATATCTATGATGTTAGCCGGGCCGTGGACGAGAATAACTAGGACGAAGATAACTAAGATGGAGACAACTAAGAAGTAAATAATGAAGATAGGAATGGTTAAGAGACGGACGACGGTAACGAGGAAGAGGTTAATATTGCGTAATAGATGGCCGAGGAGCTCCTACATTTCTATAAATGTAGTGATAATAAGCATCTCGAAATGGCTTAGTAACATCCTTATGAGTCCGCTCACTATATACTACTAAACACGGTTAATAAATTTCTTACCACTATGCCCGATACACTTAGTTGTGCGATATTCTCTTTATCTAATATTATATTCGATCATTAAGAAGTCCGGGGTTAGAAGACGTAATTTCTAGGAATACGTTCGAGGAGGCTAGATAAAAAAATTTATATCTGCCTTCCGACGTCTAAGTCTCTAGGACCTTATCTTAATCTAGTAGTGATCTTTAATTTTAATAGTGTAATGGAGTTTCTCACTAGTCTCGCCTTTACGAAATATAGCATCAAGTTTACCCTTAGTCTCTATATTATCACTAATCTATAAGCCGACCTCTATATTTCTCTTCTAGTCCTAACTTAGTATGGTGTGCGTAAAGTACGACTTTATGAAGTGGTTCATTATAAGTTTAGCTACGTTAGTCATTTTAAAGATACTTAGCTCCTGGTCTTCTTCCCCTCCCATTTACGTACACTATCCGGGCCTAATAATTATCTCAGCTAGAGCGATATAACTCGCTGAATCGATTAGGTAATCTTATCTACGATTTATGAATGGATCTCCTTTACTCTTATTTAGAGTTATTCTGCTACCTCTCGCCTAGCTAAACTTAATAGTCTCGCCCTGTACGCGGAGACTCGCGTACGACTTAATAGTAGAGGGCGCTAATAGTTTCTTTAGTACTTCCTATAAGCCGACCACCTAGAAGCTATCTAGAACGGAATCGTTTAACGAAGTATAGCTCCGGGACTCGAAGATTTCCGTGGCTCATAACTCTTCTTCAACGCTAAAAACTTAAAAGGGTAAACGTTTAAACCGATACTCGCCGCCGCCTAGAATGCCTTCTTCACTCCTTAGAAATTAGCCTTCGACCGACGGTTCTTAGTCAATGAGCGAGTTTAGATTAACTAAAGTAAGGAATTCTACTCGCCGTTTAGTTTCTTACCCACTTAAGAGGTAGAGGAGATCGTACCGGAGATCTATCTTTAGCGTCCCTATTATCACGACTCGCAATATTAGTGAGCACTACACGGCTCTCCTACCCGCCCTTCGTTACGGAACCGATACTACATCGTACTCCTCCGTAATACGGTGAGTATAACCGTGGTGACGGCGACCGGCGTCCTAAGTCGACAATAAGGTCTTATTTATAGTTAATATTACAACAAGTAGAAAGAACTTTACGATGCGGCTAAGACGTTTCCCTTTTAAGACTCCTCGATTGAAAGCCTTGCGTTGAATCCGCACTTACGGCGTAGCTGGCAACACACTGGAGGGGCTGAGGCCCATCGTCCCGAGACCCTCTTATATTTCTACCGAAGTAGCAAAGCGCGGTGTTACGAGGTACTCACGCAGTCTATAAAGCGATCGTTTAGTGTCCGCGAAGAGCACCGTATTACCTTAGCTTTTACTTATCGTATCCGTAATCGACTCCGAGCTCTACAGCAGTGGAAGATTCCGGTTACGGACGATTTCTTCTCTCCCCCTTTCTGGCGAATTCTCACTTTCACTTTTCTTCGGTTCATTTAGTGTAATATCAATAAGTTCACGACCGCGTTTAAATATATATTTAGCTAATCCCCTCCCGACTTTATATCATGGGAGCATTCAAAAATAATGATCTATTTTCTACGTCTAGCTAAGTACGGCTACGGGAGTCATCTTCTCCACGGTGAGTCCGCTCTTTAGTGGGATTCGAAAGAGCGACCCGGGGGGCGGCGCTACGAAGATCTTGGATTCTCCTAAACGCTTTAACGCTATGGCTACGGATGGCTTTTAGATAAGATTAATTAGGAGTACTTTACGTTTTAGTCAACCATTACCGAACATATTCTTTTCGGTAACGTAGCTATAGCGGCGGCGTACCGAGCTCGGTGACGAGATATTAAGAATATCCACGAGAATTTTCTCCGTATAGAGAGGATCGGCCACTAAATTAAGAAGTACGGGAGATACCGCTCTATTCGATATTTTCTCTTTAAGTACTTACTATAGATTTACCTTCGTCGCTTTCGGCGAGACGTTTTTACTTCGATTCACTCACGGATTAAGGCCGAGTACTAAGATACTGCGCTTCGCGGAGAGATTCTCTTATGCCACGATGAGGTGTAGAGGATCTCCGAAGCTCCCCCTAATTCGGAACCAAGCGAAGACCTTATTCATATTATACATAGTAATAAGTAAAAGATTAAAGATCTAGAGGAGTTGGTGAATTTCTTATGGGAGTTTAACGATAGGCTCGAACGACGATATTAGAACGATAAAGGGTATCGAATACTTTACCAGCGGATTGTTCGGCTCCTTAAGTAGTCTTTGGGGCATCACTGGACCGTCTAATGACGCCTCGAGCTGAGAGATCTCTTCGTAATAACGAACTAGCTAATACCGTATTCGAATCGAATGGTGTTCTAGTAATATAATAAGGCTAAGCAGCGAATATAAGTAACGATTTACCATAAATAGGTTAAGGGCTAAGCAGTCGTTGAGGAGTCGATTCGGTATAAGGAACTCTTTCGGTATAAAGGTAATACTCGATAGATTATAAGACGGAATAACGGGTAGATTATTTTAGAAATTCTAAGTGAAAGCAGAGATTTTAATGATATCGACTTCGATTCCCTTTAATAGAATATTTAAGCTCAATGGAACGAGTTTAAGACGACCGAACGGACGCGAGAACGTCGGGGTAGTGTGAGAGGAGATTGAAATAGTATTGGAGCTAGTCTATCGCTCTTAAATCTATCGAGTCAATATCATAACTTAATTCGCACTATATCGTCCGCGTTAAGCTTAACTAACGGTAGAGTAACGATATCACTATTTCTATCAGCTAGGTATATAAAAAAATTATAGCCTCCTACGATATAGCGATAGTAAAGCGTCCGTGAATATAACTTACTACCGTCTATTCCCGCCACTTAGAGTCGGCTACGCCATTATTCTAGACAGTTAC
Organism: Cladophialophora psammophila CBS 110553; assembly: GCF_000585535.1. Classification (NCBI taxonomy): domain Eukaryota; kingdom Fungi; phylum Ascomycota; class Eurotiomycetes; order Chaetothyriales; family Herpotrichiellaceae; genus Cladophialophora; species Cladophialophora psammophila. The sequence continues at coordinate 4,962 of NW_006913001.1, read as the reverse complement.
AAGATGGATTCTCCGCTAACACTCCTCGTATATCTCTAAAGTAGACAAATTCACCATATACATAGATAAAGTAGAGGCGACTAAGGTTTCCGTTATTAGACTTCTTTATTATTCTCTATCCAATAGTCTTTCGATATACTAAACATCGAGGTAAACTTATTACGCCCGGGTGAAGGCTTAAGGGGTCGAGGGTAGAAGTACCTAGTATTCTGCAAAGAAGACACTAGTCCGATCTAGAGTTATTCTATTAGTGCCGGTGTCCGTAGAATTCCTTATGATAAGGTACTCACAATAGACTCTATATATACTATTATCTCCTAAATTATATTTGTTATTTAGTGGTCTCTATATAGGAGGTGCCGGTTAGGCTAAAAGATAATTAAGAAGGACTAATCACGCGCCCGTAGAGACACCCCGCCTTAGAATAGTAGCTAATAGACTCTAGCCTCGTAGTAAGTCTACGAAGGTACGTCGCACGCGGAATCATATGGTGATCCTTAGACGTCGAGGGGATATATACATCACGACGCCGGGGGGCAGAATACTCATAGTTACGTGGCTTCGTATTACCAGTATATACCTACGATCCCCCAGCCTCCCGCTCTTTCCATCACTCTTCGTATCTCTACTACGCGTAGACGAAAAGCGTCTAAATCGACCATGGAGAAACGAAACGCGTAACTCTTTCTTAAGTGAGTGATATAAACATTCCGCCGGTCGAGGGTGCTTCGAGAGAAGCTAACGCCTTTAGCCAAAGATAATTCCAGAGTAACCGCATTAAGGTCTTAGTCGGCGGGGACGGGAAGGAATTCCTAGTTCCGCGCGAATTCCTACGACGCCGATCTCGTGTCTTTTAAATACGCATCGACCAATAGTCATTCACTCTCTTACTCCTCGATGTTTAGCCCGATGTCTTCGAAAGATTCCTTCTTTAGGCGGCGAGTCCTACCCCGTCCATCGATCCTTAGACTATACTAAAAGAATTATAAGGGCTAAATCTTTTCGCCGAGAAATATGAGATGGTTACACTACAAAACTAAGCGGCGAATCGATTCGACTAGCAGTTTATCTCTAGGAATTAGGTACTTTAACCTAAGATACTCCTATATATATATTAAAGATATAGCCTATAAAGCCCCCTTCGAGGAGTATTCCGGGCAGAGTTAATATCTATATATAAAGAGCGGTATATAAGAGAGAAGAATAAATAAATGAAACTAGTCGATACGGGTAGCGACTTAGCGACCGATATTTACAAGACGGAAATATATACTTAAACCGAGTACGGGTTTCATTTCCCGGACTCGTCTATAAGGAAGGTTAATCTTTATTAATTTTATATTCATTTACACTAGAGCAACTCGGTTAATCTTAAGAAAGTGAAGGGCGAGATAGAGTGTTCGTATTAAGCGCTTAAGTACTTTCCGGACGAAGAGAAGGAATGGAGTATTAGCACTAAGATTTACGACTAACTAGAACTAGAGCCAGAATTAGAAGAAAACATCAGCGACTAGGGAAGCTTCCTAAGGCCTAAGAAGAATAAGAAGAAGAAGAAGAGATTATCATTATAGATCGCGGAGACACCTCCGAAGGAAGAAAGAATACTAGATGATAGAGCGACGATAGTAGATAAGCCCTTAGTAGCAGACGAGCCCTTAGTAATAAACGAGCCCTTAGTAATAAACGAGCCATTAATAGTAGACGAGCCATTAGTAGTAGACGAGCCATTAGCAGTAGAAGACGTATCGCCGGCAGAGATACGCGAAACATTAGATAATTTAGTGATAGTATCACCGCCAATATCATCTTATGATCCTCCCGTAGAGAACGAAGAGATTATAGAACTCTCTAAAAAGTCGAAGAAGAAGAGGAAAGAGATAAGAAAGAAGAAAAGAGTAGCTCTAGATAATAATAACGGCCTACTAACCATTACATCCGATTAAAAATTAAGTAGTTATTCGCGCTCTCATTATAGATAGAGGCTCACCTTCTTTTACTATACTTAAAGTTTAGTTAAGACTTAGAGTTAAGAACCACCTAATATATAGATTTTAACTATTATTACACTCTATATATTATTCTTTATCTATTTCTAACACTTAGAGAGGAACTAATATTAGTAGAAGCTTAGTAAATTATAGACGTTACCAACTATCTTCTAGCCGTCCGCCTCTTTAGGCCGGAGAATAACCGATTACCTTTAATAATTAAGGCCCGACGTAGACGTAGTATAACCATCCGCTAGCTTCTTATCCCACTCTTTCGTCTCTTAGTCCCTACATAAGAACATCATAAACTAACCACCGGTTACGGTATGAAGATAAACGATTACTACGGTTACATTATCCCTCTACTAATGAACGCTCCGCGGTGCATTAAGATACTTCCCCCGAACAAAAAGTACGATCAGTCTCGTCGTTATAGGTGCCTAATCACCGAATAGAATCTAAAGAAGGCGCGACGGCTAAGCTTAGAGCTTAGGGGTTAAATAGGCGAGCCGAGTACTGTAAAACGAATTATTCGTCTACGCGTATACAAGAATACTCACCGAAAGGCACTCGAGAAATCATCGATTCTCGAAAGTCTCATCGAAGAATACCAAAAGAACTACGTTAAGGCCGAAATATCCCCGCCACCACAGGAGAACGAAGAACTCTTCGAACGTCATTCTTCTTCGGAACGTAGAAGTACGCTTCGTAGCGTTCTACTCCGTGAAATCGACTCTAAACAAGTCGCCCGAGGCTCGATCTATATTTTCGAATGGCCTAGGGTTCCGGGCCTTCTAAAGATAGAATATATAAAATCATTACCGGAAAAGAGAGTTAATATATAGCAACGCTATCACCCAGAGATAACTTATCTCTTTAAAGTCGATATCGCTTTCCCGGAGCAGATAGAGACGCTAATTTATACTGATCTAGCGGGTAAGAGATATATTCTACGCCGAGACTACTCACGGTACGGAAGAAAATACGACGAGTAGTTTAAGATCATATCTAAAGAAGCACGACGAGTTATCGAGGGCTAACGAAAAATATCCGCTTCGCCGCTTTACATAGAAGATAGAACCTTATCTCGGGAATAGCGTCGTATCATTAGTAGTCTATCGTAAGTAACAGTATTAATTCTCTTAGAGTATATAAAGAAGAATTCACTCAACGATATAAGCGTCTACAGCGTTTCGGACCTACTGAAGACGTCGTCACCCTCATCCGCGCTAAAACTCTTAGAAGATAGATAGATCGATGAATTAGGAACGAGATTAGATCGTACTCTAATCATCTCATAAGGTGCACGAAGAAACGATAGAGGAAGTAGATAAATAAGTGGGGAGACTTAGAGAGTATCACCGAAATTATCTCAACGAGGAATGAGGCTATATTTTTAATAATCCGACAAATCGCGCTTAACGATCTAGATTATTTAGTAAGTAAATATAGACGGGTAAAGATATATTCGAATGTTTATCGGTTAAATAAGTGATTCCGTCACGAGAATTTAGCTAAATATTTAATAGAGTTTTATTCTATATAATAACGGAGTTAGATATATAATTAGAGATTACATTTAGAATTCGTATACTATGTAAGGTTATACCGAAACGTAATTAAGATTCTATAGAAGGAGAGCCATAGTATATCCTTCCGAGAATTACGACTAACATTAGTGAACTAGAGTAACTCACTATAGAAGAAATAAGAAGAGATTATAAAGAGTTATTTAAGTTAAAAAAGAGAAAGATTTAATTATAAAAAGACGAGAGAGATAAGTATATAAAAAAGAGAGAAGAGAGAAGGATTTAAGAGACTAGGGCTAGGATTTATAGAGTAGTATAAGAGTAGAGTTATAGATTAATAATATAGAAAGAAGTAGAGTTAAAGTGATAATAGAGTTTCTAGTAGTTAGTTATATAGAAATAAGCTAAAGTAGATAAATAAATTTATAGTAGATCTTAGTAAGCGAGGGGTTTAAGAGAAGTAAGAATAGAGAGTATTTAGTTCGAGACTTAGAGTAATAGTCTATCTAAAAGAACGGGGAGCCCGCGGTTACGGAGTAACCTTTAAGAGAAAAGAGTTTTAATAGGTCACTACGCCTAAGTCGAAGATAGAGGTAGATTAAATCCTTAAAAATATCTAAAGAAAATAGAGTTCCGCGGAAGCGGGTAGAAGCTTTATTTATTTAGAGTATAAAGGGTCGGTATAGAGGATTAAAGTTAGTAAAGTATATATAGAGTACTAATTACGTTAGAAGAGAATTTCAATTAAAAGACGAGAACCGAATATCTATAGAGAGTAGAGAGCCCAGGGAGTATAGTAAGATAGTTAATATATAGAGTAGAGAGAGTTAGAGGGCGCGAAGCGTCCCTAAGAGACCCGTAAAAGTATAGTGCCGCCGAGGCGTATAGATAGAGTTCGGCGAAGATCGGGAGAAAGTTAAGAGATGAAGATTACATAATTTTAAAGTAGCTCTCACTTCGGGGTTTTCGGCGGGTAGCGTAGAAGATAGCGTAGACGCGACGAATAACTAAGAGTTAGATAAAGGTAGTAAACGAGTTAATCAGATAGTAAGGTTTTAGAGAGCGAGAAAAGACGGTATTAAAGCGACGAAGTCGCGGACCCGAAGGATAACCGCTAAGAGAGGAGAGTACGATAAGAGTAGGGGGTTAAGATAAGTACGGTACGAGAAAGAAGAAGAGAGAGAGCGAAAATTAGATAAAGTTTAAAGAGATAGAGTTAAGTCGAAGAGAGTAGAAGTATAGTAAAAATATAAAAGAAGATTAAAGAAGAAGAGATAAAGAACGAAGAAGAGTTTAAGAGAAGAGAGTTAAAGTAAGAGTTTAAGAAGATAAAGTAAGAAGTAAAGAAGTAAAAGAAAGAGATTAGAGAGTAAAAGAAGATTAAAGAAGAGTTAAAAAGAAGAGTGTAAAGAGAAGAAGAAGAAGATTTAGGAGAGAGAGAGAGA
>NW_006913000.1:0-10886 GCF_000585535.1 Cladophialophora psammophila CBS 110553 | reverse complement strand
ATTGTTACTAGGAACCCTAACCCAGTTAGGCCCCAGTAGGATCTCTAACACTAATGTATACCGAGTATTATATCGAATTTCTCGATATTCGTAGATAGTAAATTAAGTCTAACCTTAGTAGTTCTTCCCCAATCATTAATAACCTAAATCTCGAGGTTATAACGGCCGTAAATAGTGATCTACCGTCTATTTATAGCCTTCCTAAATATATCTGGTGAAACGCCTTTTAAACTAAGTCTAATAATAGTTATCTATGAGATGAAGTCGTCCTATACTCTATAGTTCATAAGGGCCCGTAATCGATGCTTCTCGCCTTTTACTCGGATTATTACTTAAATACTTATATAGCGTTACTCTAATGCGCCGTGTCTCGTAAACTAAATGTGCCTTAATACGGTAGCTACGTTTACTACATTAGTATCTATTTTTTTATACTCTTTTTAGGGTAATTCCGTACTAGATACTCTTTCTTATAATAATTATAGTACTTAAAAATAAACGAGAACGTTAATTTTTCTCTTTACTTAGATTTAAACTTAGCTAATACGTTTCATCGGCAATTTTTCCCGCGGCCCAGAGCATTCCCGAATGCCGTGGTGGCCCAGCGAGCCCAGCGCCGCTCATGGGACGCTAAGCTAACATCTGTGAGAGCCCACGCCTACTATTAGTTATCAACGCCGCCCTACTATAACTATAAGTGCGCATCACATTGCTTAATATATCCTTGATCGATACTCGTAGTCATAAAAGGGCGGGCAGTGCTGAATAATTCACAGTGTTGGCTGTGTACCATTCTTTACATATTTAACAGAGTATTCTATGTTTTTGATGTCGTCTACCTATTCCTAAGTATTTCGTCGGCCCTTTCCTACTTCTTAACGCCGTCGCCGTGCTAGGCGCTCCCTACCCTAGCCGCTACCTCCCTAGGGGTGGTGTTAGTTGTGATATTACCCTATCAGCGTTAACCAGAAACGGGTTCTCGATTCCCGACCTACTGGACAGGCCTCTATACGTTGTTGCATATACACGCCGAACCCTAAAGTGCTCTATTACACTATATCTCAGCACATTCATTCGAAGCCTATAATTAAATCCGTACTTAGTCATATCTGGTCATATTAAGCATATTGTATTCCAGCATATATATAGAGTACTGCCATATCTATTCACATCTAGTTATTTCTATTCATATCCAGCATATTCGTGTTTAATTATGCGTACTACCTACTGCTTAACTATCCACATCCGACACTAATCACCCACAGTAGCCTTAGTGTCCCTTAGGTTATGATAGTTTTATTCTCTTAATCTGACTACGCTCATTATTCTCATTATCCGATAACACAATAGGTTTATCGTCATCAACATCCATCTTATCACCCGCTCTACTTAACTCATCACTATCGTCTTCCTTCGAATCGTCGTTCGAGGTATCGGTAGTCACTGTATCTACGATTTCATTCAGTATCTACAAATTAATCCGGTTGGCGAATTCCTCTCGACCGAGTCTTCTTTGGTGTAAGGCCACTTTAGACGAGAAGTTATCGTAGTATAATTCAAAGACATTAAGGCCATTCCAGTTGAAGTTGCCTCTGCGTAATATTCGACCGATCATTTACTCGTGTAGTCCGGGGTCGCCTTGCTATTCCATTAAGATAACGAATTAAGCTCTTATCAATATTAGACCCGTACCTAATGCTTCTAATACACCAACAAGAACATTGACTTCATCCCCATCCTAGAAGTTAACTGATGCCTAGTGACGTAGGGCTTTGTCCATAGAACCGTATACGAAGGTCGCAACAATCTTAAATGATAAAGCCTAAGCTATTACGTCCTTGATGTACTACACTCGGTTAGCCTCCAACCACAGTCATTTCTTTAACCCGAACATACCTTAAATGTGACGAGGGTAGTTTCGTTATTCTTCGCGAAAACAATACCCTTCGAGGGTCTCCTAAGAAAGTCTATCTTCTGGAGCTGCTCGACAAGAATAGACTATAGAATCGGGAATTTCGGAGCGCCATCTATTAGAAGTATTAGATATCGGTGGTACATACTTTTAGCCGCGTCGTCGATATTTTCAGTGAAGACTTTCCATTTCTTCATATATTTCACTCCGAAGTCGAATTTTTCAGGGCTATCTACGATCTTTAGGTGCTTATTGTTAGCGTAGACTCTTACGAGTCCCGGCAAAGTCGTACATTTCTGTAGAATCGAGGATAAACTGCTAAATATCGGCTCGCTACCCGTCATTCCACCCTTATTCTTAGCTACTTACAGTTTATCATTAAAACTTTTATGAAGTGTTATTCTAACGTAGTTTATATTTGCCTTGCTCATCTAGACCGTATAAAGACGATAATGTATACGCGGAAGCGGGAGGAGAATCTTTCCATCAAGCCACTTAGCATCTCTCGTACGCTGGATCATAATTGCTAATAGCAACGCCATCCATTCCATCGTGCATTGCTCCTTCTCTCTTGGCCACCGAGTAGTCAGTTCGCACAGTCCGAACGGCGTATACGATCTTCAGAAGTCGTTCTTTATACGTGACTCTATTTACTACCAATTTTTGAGTTGGTTTAGCGACCTCAGGGTAACACCGTTTAAAAGTTCCTTACGTTTCTTAAGGTACGCGCAGAGTGTCCAGAGAGAAGATATCCCTACTAGATCTCTTGCGCCGAGTCGAATTAATATGCCTAATATCATTGTGATCTTAGGCGTTATGAGACGATCCCATCTAGAGCGCTCGAAGATGAGTTCCCGCGTATTCGTCATCATTAAGTTCGAGATACTTAGTTCCTAATGAAATTCATCTCGAGCGTATCGGCCACATGGGAGTTTATAAATTCCGGTATTGACCATATTCGTCTTATATGATGGCGCGGCGATAATAAAGACGTATCGACAAAGCCCGATGAGAGACTTTTCGGCTCGTGTGAAGAGAGTGCGGGCATCGTTCTTTTCTATATAGAGTTCCCGAACATCAGTTTTCACCACTTTATCACCCATTTATAGCCGAGCGCGTTAAGCCTTCTTACCCGACTCTTTAGTCATTTATGCGTGGACGTGGAACTTAAATTTGTTCGTCTTCATATCCACTTACTTATACCATTCTTCAATTATATTAATAAGAAGAGCATTAGGCACCACCAATGTCACCGTCCCTAGTGTAGGCCGCATCTTAGATAACGGGTTTCTCTCTACGCAAGGATAATAGACCGCGAATGGCTTAAGCGAAGAATAAAATATATTTTCATCTTGTTAGTAATTCCTCCCGGATACTGGTAAATACGTCGACTAAATTTAAGGGTCGAAGAATACCCGAGCCCTATCGACTTCGTTCTATACTCTTTCCAAGAGCGCAGTCGTCGTAACAATCGTTGTAAATTAAGCAGACTTACCAAATCTAGGTTAGTCTGCTAATAGAACCGTGCCTATCGAGGAAATAGTAGTACCATCTACTTATCGAATATCGCGTAACTCGGTGCGCAGAGTGAAATAGATCCTATACAGTTAGTATACTCGTAGTGAGCGAAGCATACCGTCGATATAGAACTCGCCATCGTATCGTCTCGCTTACTCGACGTCGACTTTAAAGAAGGCACACATCTCTTCGAGTATTTTAGAGCTAAGCTACATAAACTTTTCTCGCTGTGCTTAAAGGGCTACCTGCTGATTTAGTATGGTACGATCTATTTTATCTTCGTCACCGTCGATAGTGATAGAGTCATCGCCGAGTGATCTTTCGTCATCTTCACCGATCTATATAGAGTCATTGTCGTAACAATTTATCACCTATAGATTTCCGATGCTGCTGAGAGCACCTATATCTCGCCATAACAGAAGTTCCTCTAGAGGTTTTAAATAGTCGTGACTAGACGTCGAGAGTATTTCCTTTAGTAGTGATCGTATTTCATCGTCGTCTTCACTATAATTATCATCACTATAGTTATCTTCGACAACTCCTTTAGCAGTATCTTCTCTAAGAGCATCTTCTCCAAGAGCATCTTCTTCAAGAGCATCTTCTTTAAGAGCATCTTCTTTAAGAGCATTTTCTTCTAGAGCATCTTCTTTCAGAGTATCTTCTTTTAGAGTATCTCCTTCTAGAGCATCTTCTTTTAGAGTATCTTCTTTTAGAGCATCTCCTTCCAGAGCATCTTCTTTCAGAGTATCTTCTTTCAGAGCATCTTCTTCAAGAGCATCTTCTTTAAGAGCATCTTCTTCCTCGAATTTAGACTGAAGAGAGAGAGAGTTCGTATTCCCCGTACTAATACCCAGTCCGTCTCCTAGTTTAATCTTTTTTATAGGCAGCTAATCTTTCTTAACCGACTAGACATTCTCCGGAAGGGGTTCAGAGATCTTTCTCCTTCTTTTCGGATTTGTGGAATACTGAGGTATAAGAACCTAGTCCGTATCTTACGGAGTCTAAAGGATTTCTACTTAAACTTAGCTATCCGGGCCTAGTTGAACTTCGCTATTTAATTCTAGTTGATCGTGTTCAATACTGTCCGCAATTTTACCAGCCGGATCGTTAAGCTCGGGTTAGCGTAATGGTCGATTTAACACTATTAGAACAAATATGGTCAGTTTTGGACATCACTAGTCAAATATGACTCGAACTTACATCTAGAGACTTTACCATAGTGAGCAACGAGAATTAACTCCTCCCCTCTATCACGAGCTCTCTTCAGTAACGCTCTAAGAATTTTTATATAGTCGACGATAACTCCCTTAGTGCCTCCTAATAAAATTTTAAAAAAAATACATTCCTATAATCTATCACCAGAGAGAGCTTTGCTTATACACTTAGCTTTGAAATCGTCGAATATAGTGTCACCGCTTAGTCCGCGTAATATTATTCGATAATATACCTCTAAGTCTTCATCCATTTTAATTATGATAAGGTCGATATCATCCTCATCTAAAGACTCTTCTATCTTAACGACGGAACTTTTCCTTAGATTAGGGATAGAAACTGTAGGAATTTTAGATAAGACGCTAAGTAGATCATCCTTCTATTTGGCGCGTCTTCCTCGTCTCCTTCTCGTATTCTATACATTACGAACCACACACGAAATAGCCTTATTAACGTTCTCGGCCTTTTCCCCTTAACTCTCTACCCATATTAACATTGTTTTAAGAGTGATCTAATCTTTTAATTTCTAAACGATCATATTAACTATCTATCGCTCGGCCGTTGACGCTAGAGTTTATTCAGGAGCGATCAGAAATTCATACAAGAGTTTCTCGATCGGGCTAACTATGGCTTCGTAGTCGGCTTGACTGCAGTGTAAAACGCGTTAGATATCTTCTAAGTTCGTAGACTTATTCAGTTTATCGAGTATAGCCTTCGGGGGTTAACTCCATAAAGTCTTAGCAGGTTCCCACTTAGCCATTAATATGGTGATGTTATTACTCATCTTATCTTTATCTTCATATAAATATTAATTATCGATTCATTTACTCAATAACGACGTAGTCAGAAATAAAGAATAGAACTCGTAGTTAGTTACAGAGTGAGACTAAAGTGAGTAAGAAATAAGGTATAAACAAGATCTAATTAGATCTAGCAGAATCATCGAATATAGCCAGATCCTTTCATCTCTTATTCGATTCGAACTATCATCTAGCTTAGCGGGTGCGGTGTGATATTGCCGGTAGGGAAGTTATGTCTTGATGCCTAGATATCTAATATTATTGAACATTTTCAAAGATCCGTATCCTCTTATTACTAGGTTTGTACTATGTGAATTGAAACGCAAGACTCGGTGGTCCGCGGTACCTTGAACTTCCAAACGTTCAAGGACTATAAGGATAGGAGCGTGCTGATTTCGTACAGTCTTTCTCGATGTTTTCAATGCTCGCCCGCTCAATATATATTTAGCTTCCGGATAATCCATATCTGTGCCATCGCCGTTAAACTATTACAAGGCTCGTTTAGCGGCGGTTCCTTAATCTTTCAGATCGTGAAGATCATAATAATGTGAGAAAAGTGTACCGTTATAATTAAATGAGCGTAAGATATATCGGCTTACGGTTCCTCGATCTTTAAGTGAATAAGGTCCGTAGCGAAATGAGAGAAATATATTATCGTTATTGAACTATTGAAAGTCTATACCTACGCCCGTCCAGATTAAAAGCGCAGCCACAGAGCAAGCTCTTAAGGGCTTACAGAAGAAGCCGCCCGAGTAAAGAGTGAGAATATACGTAGAAAAGAACCGTCGACCCGCGGTTACTTAATCTTCCAGATGGTAAGGATCATAATGATGTGAGAAAAGTATACCGTTGTAATTGAATAGGCGTAAGGCGTACCGGCTTACGGTTCCTCGATCTTTAAGTGAATAAGGTCCGTGGCGAAGTGAGAGAAATATATTGTCGTTATTAAATTATTGAAAGTCTATACCTACGCCTATCTAGATTAAAAGCGCAGCCACAGAGCAAGCTCTTAAGAACTTATAAAAGAAGCCGCCTAAGTTAAGAGTAAGAGTCCACGTAGGAAAAGAACAACAGCGAGATAGAAGTGGGCCTCGAAGATCTCGAGAAGTTACCCGTATTAAAGTCTTTAATCTATAAACTCGGCAGACCTAGTCCATACATCATACATCCGGAACTAATGACCGTCGACGTAGAGAACTTTCACTCGATCCGCGAGCCTCTACTTACGGATGAGTACATACCCGTACTTATAAACAATTCTTATTAAGAGAGTGTGCTTTCGATGCAACTCAATAATTACGCCACTTCTAAGCACTATAGAAACAAGCCGCTTAGGGCTATATATCGTCGAGGAGAGACTAGAGATAAGAACTTTATAGGATCTCGTCTTTCGAAAGATTATATAGACGTAGTTCCGCCTATATACGATTCCTAAAACTTCCAAGTAAAGAGAATCATAACGAAGTTAAAAGATTATACCGTTGCTCTTAAGTTATTATAAGATTAACCGAGTCACGGTTTCCTCGGCTTCCATCACTATAGTGAAGATAGAGAAGGAAAGTGATATACGTTGAGAGTTAGGGTTTCGCTCCTCCCGCCGATATAGATTTCACCCATCTTTTCGTACTTTATGTAGACTTCTTATAAACCCTAGCTCTTCCTTATATAGAGCTCTTAGACACTTTCTCGTGGGATTGCTCGTTATCGATAAATCCTTAATAGAGACTCGATAAATAAGGCGCAAAGAGTAGTTAGCGGGTGGGTCGGCGGATAACCATCGTATATGTAGTAGAGAGAGAATGGGATGTATAGTTCCAGTAGATTAATTTGCTATACGACCGTATGTAGTATTCCGTCGGTTCACTGAGATTATATCCAGTTATGAATTTTTTTAATCTCCGATCCATCGTATTTTCGAAGCACGGCGCGTTATTATCTTCGTCTATATTAAACTATACGCGTTTTAACCTAGTTCGCGAGGGTAAACACGTCATTCGTTCCCCTTTCGATGGTGTCGATTCATATCGAGATCGTCCTAGGTAAGTTTTCGAGTCTCCGTCCGCATGGGAACCGGAGAATTTACTCTAGCTTTAACCAACGAGATTAACTAAGTGATCCAGTAGTTAGTGTATATTGCCACAAAGATATACTTAAAGCTTTACCTATATATATAGGACAATACTAGACGGATCTTCCGAAATCTAGCCGAACCTAACATCTACATAACCAGTTCGGACCGTGTATAACTAGTTAAGACTAGCGCTAACTCATTCTTCCCCTTTTTCTTACTAACTACTTAAGCCTACGGTAGAACTTACACCAGACACTTAAATCCTAGAAGTATATCATATTAACTGTTTAAACTGAGATACATTGCCTAACGCCCTATCTACTCGTTTACTATCATTAACACATATCGTCTAATTTAGCATAACTTAACGCGGATTAAGTAGTATACCTAATACCCTCACACCTCCTCAACATCTACGCTCCCCTTAATATAGAATCGGTGTCACGATATGGCTCGCAATTATCCTTTTTATCACAGACCCCTCCAGGGCACCCGCGGAGTCATGCGACATGCTAAATTCTGTAATGATGGAGCGGCAGTTCCGCGTTAGCGTTATAATCACAACGTACAAGATTAAAAATCCGACCTAGTCGGTTCATAAGGATATAGCCATCGGTCGACAGATACGGCTTTTATAGAAGAGAACGTCGACGTACTTAGCTTTGGCTAGAGTTGTGACCAGATAATAGAAGGCGAAGATAACCTTATGGGCAACGATAGCGACATAGATTTTAACCGACCCTCGGCCTCCGGGGCGACAACGAAAAAGGTACACTACTCTTCCCGCATAACGATGTCTTTAGGCGCTACGACTATAGTCGATACATACTTTAAAGTGAAAGGTGAATCGGTATCTCCTAGTTATGGTTACACAGATAATAATACGCCGCCGCCAGCTTACCCTACACTATTTACTCCGCTACTATAATCACTGCCGATATACCCTCTTAACTAAGTACATACGAGTTAGTTCTATTCATTCCGAAATCTCGTAGAGTATAAGCTCTATTCGTGGCTGTTCCGAATAAAAGCCACCGCTAGTAATATAAAGGAGTTCTTCGACATTCATATCGCGCCATAGAAACAGTTAACAGATATCAAGTCCGTCGCGGCTTAGAAATATACCTTACATCGAATTCTATACGGTATTCTAGATAATAATATTATAGAGAGTACTATCTCTATGGATAATCCCGAGACGGGCCAACAGTTAAAGTATATCGTTAGGTATCGCTTAATTATTGCCATTATCCGGTTTTTAATCGGTCATATCCCATTCAAACCGAATCTAGCGTACGCTCCGATCCGCCTATTTAAAGATGAAGAGAGAACTATACTCATTTAGAACGAGATACACACTGAATCCTAATGGTGGGATTAATAGAAGTTACTTCCGCCCGGATCGACACTTATACTAATTTTAATTGCGTCCGATAAAACCTAGTTAACGCAGCACCATGGTGATAAAGCGTCTTATCCTATCTATGTAACTATTAGTAATCTAGATAAGAGGACGCGCCGTTCACAAAAACGTTCAGCAAAGGTTCTTCTAGGTTTTCTTCCCATCGTAGTTAAATCCGATCATCGAGTGATCGGGTATCAGTCCTACGAGTTCAAGAGACATATTTTCAACACTGCGATAGATGTTATAACGCAGAGTAAATATTACATTCTCACTTTAATACCTAAAGTCACGATCTTCTATTAACTAATTAGTTACTACTCGAATAGAACTTCAACGTTTAGAAATTAAGAGTATTCAACTACGGTGTGCGGACGGCGTTACTCGACATTGTTTTCCTTTAATTGGCGGCTTCATCCTAGACTACGAAGAGTAGGCGCTTCTCACCGAAGTGAAGAGCGGCTAATATTGTGTGATATATCGCGTCCCACTAGACCAACGTGAGTATCTTACTCCGCTCGAACAATATCCTCTTCGGACCCATCAATATACGCAGGAACGTATACGATCGAAGCGTAGTCGTAAACGTAAACGGAATGAAGACAATTCGAATGACACTACTATGGATGTGGCCGATGTAATAAGCTTCATATGGTCTTTCCGTCAAGTCAACATGCACGAGATTATACATATTGACATACTTCACCAATACTTCAAGGGTGTCGTACATCGTGTGGTGACCGACTGGGTCTATATAGTGCTGAAGAACACGTATAGTAAGACATAGACGGACGCACTACTTAATGAACGTTTCCGTACCATTCCAAAATTCCCCGGTCTTAAGAGATTTCGGAGTTTTAGTACCATTTCCCAATGAATAGGAGTTAAGTAGAAGACAATGCTTCGACAGCTCGTATCTGCTCTAGCCCCATTAGTCTCAGTCGAGATGATTTAATTTATTCAAGCGATGGTCGACTTTACTCTATATACGTAGTATTACAGCTACAATGGCGATACCATTATATAGATGGAAACAGCTATTAATAGAATGAATATCTTCAAGGAGGTCTTTCGCGGCGTTACGGCCCCGGGCGCGGGGTTCAATATACCTAAACTACACGCGATTACTCATTATCCTACAATAATTCGGAAATTCGGTAGCGCCGATGGCTACGACATAGCGATGTTTAAAGCCGGCCATAAGTATATCGTTAAGGAATGATACTAACTAACTAACAAGCGGGAAACATTTGAAGAGCAAATTCTTAAACACAACTAACGATCCCATAATATATTAGCAATATAGGATTTATTGAAGTTCAGAATTTAAGAGACTCTAGTGTTAAGCTTAAAAGAGATACTAGCTTAAGTTACCGTAGTAACCAATGCGCGAGATCTTAATACTCTAAGATAAGATATATCGGGGGTGGTAGAGAAGAACGCGATTAAGAGTTAAATAAAGAAGATTCCGTTACGAAAGAACTATCCGTAACTTAAACGAGGAATCCCTTACTAGCGTTAAGCGTCTACTATTGTAAAATTCATATATCTACCCCGCTTTCTTAATACTCTCGCAGTATTTATTCGGAAAGAACGGCTACGATATACTAGTTTAACGTCCAGTAATATTGTAATCAACAGAAGAGAAGTCGACTCTTCGTGAATCGATAGATATCCTATCTATATTCACCCATCGCTCTTCTATTGAAAGGCCGACCGCGATGATGGATCGAATACGAATACGCGAGTGAGAGAATTTGTACGGTGTAACCCTAACTAGCAGAACCAACGTTAGTGGAGACGAGACTCTATCTAGGTGCAAGAATACCCAGTAGACGAGAGAGGCCGGTGGTCTCTCTAGGGCCGCTTACCATCTAGGCTTCTCATCGTAATCAGTATCCTTAACATTAAAGCAGTGTTAGACACAGCCTTTTCTGCGACCAGGACTGAGAACCGGGTAGGCAGGTGTGC
>NW_006912999.1:0-11969 GCF_000585535.1 Cladophialophora psammophila CBS 110553 | reverse complement strand
CGCAGAGCATGGGCATTATATATACACCCTCATTACCCCCAGATAGCTTACACTCTCTTCGTAGCCAACTCATGTTAACTATTGGACTGATAGTTCTTAGTGACAAGTGACTTCTCATACCTTGTGTTCTTCCCAACCAGTTCATACTATTCAGATTGTTACTAGGAACCCTAACCCAGTTAGGCCCCAGTAGGATCTCTAACAAATCTATATATAACTAATATTAATATTAGGAAATATTAAGAATTTAGTCGAAAGAGATAACTATAACTACGATCTTAATATTAACATTAAGAAATATTATTTCGTAGATCGAGTACACAATAAAGTCGTACGACTTAGAGTTATAGAATACTATTATAACGACCCATTAATAAAATATCTAGGAGTTAATAAAATAATTAAGCTTATCACTAAACACTATAACCCTTAGAAATATATAAGAAAAGATATCTAAGAATTCATTAAGTAATACGAAATATATATATAAACGAAATATATAAGATATAGATCTTACGGACTACTATAACCCTTATAAACTTTAGAAGAAGTATAAACGTTAATTACGTTCGACTTTATTACGAAGCTACTAAAGTCTAAAGAATCTCTTACGAAAGTGATTTACGATAGTATACTTATAGTATATAATAGATTAACGAAATTCTCCTATTTTAGACCTTATCTAAAAAAGTCAACGGCAGAAGAATTCGTATACGAATTTCTACGAACCGTATTTACTAACTACGAAATATTAAAAGAAATTATTATAAATAGAGATAAGCTCTTTATATTTAAATTTTAAAAAGCGCTAATAAAACTACTAACTACGAAGTATAAGTTATTTATATCGTTCTATCTATAGATCGATAAATAGATAGAAAGAACTAACTAAATATTAAAATAATATTTACGAATATATATAGACTATAGTTAAACTAATTAAGTACGACTACTATTAATAATATAATTCTACTTTAATAACTATAAATCAGTAATAGAAATAAGTCTATTCTTTACGAATTACGAATTTCATCTACGATTAGAAGAGACCATAGATAAAAGTCTAAATCTAAGAGCCTTAAGTATAGCTCTTACGATAAGAGAACTTTACGACTAACTTAAATTAAATTTAGAATTTCTCGTAGAAAGAATAGCGAAGTACGTAAATAAAAAACGAATCGAGGGATCGCTTCTAGAGAAGAAAGACCTCGTCTACTTTTTATAAAAAAATATTAAAATGAAATAACTAAGCGAAAAATTAAACTATACGAAGTTAGAATTATTTAAGATTAAAGATAAGCTTAGAGAAGTTATATATCGACTAGAACTACCGAAAGATATACGTATATATAATATATTCTATAAAGCACTTCTTAAACTAGTACTAAAGAACGCTAAACTAATTAAGACATTATCGCTAAATAAAGAACTAGCACTAGAGAAATATAATATTAAGAGAATTCTTAGAAGACGCGTATTAGACACAGCCTTAAAGGCCCGCGAGTAGGACGTGAGATGAACTAGAAAGGAAGCTCAACCGAATAAGGCAGCCTCGGGAAGTAAGGCTAAAAGAAGTCACGTAATGTCCAGGATAGGAAAGAAGTGACCTATTAATATATTGAACTAGAATATATCAACATACTAATATACCGACCCACATTACTCCATACGGAAAGCCTATATAAGTATATAGCTACGCTCATTTCCCCTAGATAGCTTACACTCTCTTCGTAGCTAACTTATATTAACTATTAGACTTATAGTTCTTAGTGATAAGTGGCTTCTCATACCTTACGTTCTTCCTAACCAGTTTATACTATTAGAATTATTACTAGAAACCCTAACTTAGTTAGACCCCGGTAGGAACCTTAATACTTTAGCTACTACTCTTATTATAGAGAACGACCCCTATAAGCAGTTAAGAAAGACCCGACCGACCTATCTCGTCTATTAACGAACTAGCACGACGTATAGCACGACTATTCCTTAACGACACTATATCTATTACTACTAGTACCCCGAGGTTAACACCGAGCACCTTAAGGACGGTAATAACTATCGCCGCGCTAGTACTAGTGACTAAGGGAAAGATTAGTAACTCATCTAAGCCTTTTAACGGCGTGAAATCTAAACTTATACTCTTTATTCACCACACGGATTTATATATCTTAATGAACCTCACTAACTTCCAAAATAACTTATAGAAAATACTCTTTATAGAAAGTTACTTCGAAGATAATACCGAGACTTAGCTTAGACCCTTCGTTAAGAACTATATTAAGAACGAAGCGAATAATAGAGAGAACGAGACTATTAGTCTCTTCGCTACGTTCACGGAATTTAAGGAAATAGTAAAACTAATATTCGGGGCGAAAGATAAAGAAAAGAAAGCTTAAAAGAAAATAGTAAGTCTTCGATAAACTAAATCTATTTAAGAATATATAACTAAGTTTAGAACGCTAAATACGAAGCTTAGCTAGTAAGATAACATCACTATCTCTATCTTTCGAGAAGAATTAAAGCCGAAAATTAAGTAAGAACTTCGATATTTAGAGAAGAAACTACTAAAGAAATAAATAGCTACGACTATTAAGAAAGATAATAATATTAAAGAATACTACTAATATAAGCGCCCTAATATTACTTAAAAAACTTATACGATAAGGGCTTAACGAGCTAATATCTAGAAAAGACGCGAACTCTATTACGGGCTATAATCTATAGATCTAAACTAAGCGTAAAAAAGACGTAATAATAATAGAGAAAATAGAAAAGAGAAAACCGATTCTAGAAAAGGAAAAGAAACGGCTTATTATAGTTACGGTAAGCTAGATTATTACGTAAAAGACTATAAAGATAAGAAAAAGTAGATTATAGCTACCGAAAAGAAATCTAAAACTAAGGAAATAGCGACGACTATCTCTAAAGCTAATATAGTAAAAGAAGAAATAGTGATAGTCGGAGAAAGCATCGATAGTGAGAAAGCGATATTAACAGCGATTATATCTACGCGTATATATATCCGAACTAAATATTAGATAAGAAGAATATATTTAGATCTCTACTATACTTTAACACTACTAGAATATAGCTATACTATATACGAACTAAGGAACCCCCCTTCTAAAATCGAAATGACCTTTAGTATAAGGGTCTACTAGAACGATGAATACTCATAGAAAAGAAGTTATTCGAACTTTATTTATACCCACTAAGGAGGCGATCTAAATATCTTAAACGTTTATATATCGAAAGTAGATCCGAAAGTACTAAAGAAATATAATATAACTAATTCGTAATATAACTCTAACTTAGATCTTAATAAAGAACCGAAGACCTAGTATAAGAAAGAACTAAAATCTCTTATATAAGAAGAATTAAAATAAATTCTCTAAGAAGTAGCAGAAAGAATTAGAGTAAGAACTCACTAAACTTAGAAATTAATAAGGGAAGTAGAGATAGCCTCAGTAGAAGAAACTTAATTACGAGCCCTTATAGAAAACGATCTAAGAGAAATCGCAGCGATTACCTAAATATCTAAGAAAGAGATATAAGCTCGATTAACGATAGATCGAATACTAACTAAAATAGAGATAGAGATATAAGCGATCTTAAGAATCTACCGAGAATAAGAAGTTAGAGTTCCTCGACTCGTAGAAACCCTACCTAATGTTAGTATTTAAGAATTATTCTCTTATAGAATAGTTTACGTCTATTCTCTACGACTAATTTCTTATTTATATACATAGTACCTCGACTATCTATAGCTAAAGAAACTAAATATAATTATCGTAGAAGTATAGTAGGCCTATAAAGAATTAGTGAAACGATATATAACCTATAACTACGAAGTATTCGATCTAAAAGATAGAAAAATAGATCACCTTCACTAAAAAAAAAACTAAGATAATAATAGAACTAGAGACACTTATACCACCGAAAATATATTCCTAGAAGGCGCTAACGATGGAAAGCTAACGGAGATAGCGCACGACCCGTTAGAACTAGAGAAGAAAGAAGGAATCAACGACTCGAGCTAAATATAATCATAAGGTCTAACGCTAAACCTATATTTCTCGAAGACATATTAAAAGACTAAGAGATTAGTATCCTAATCGACTCCGAATACACTAGGAACTTAGTATATACTAGAATAGCGAAGAAGCTACCGTAATAAAAGACTAAAAGACCGAGATCCGATATAATTATAGAATTCGACGGCACCATTATATCCGAACTTACGTATAAGTTACGATTAATACGATTAACGATTAACGAACATTAAGAAGAATTAGACCTCGACATTATAGATATAAAATACGATATAGTATTAAGTATATCTTAATTAAAATACTATAATTCGATTATTAACTGGGCCGGAACCTAGATACGGTTCGATAATTACGACTATACCGCGAAACTCTAGGAGTCTAAACTAAGCTTAGCTTAGAAATATACTAAAAAGATTATTTAAGTGCGACTAGTACGCGTATTTATTAATACTACAACGGAATACTCACCGAAATACGAAAGGCTAAAGTCTATATTCGAAAAGAAAGTAGAAATCGAGGCCCTACTAGAATATAAACTATAGAATTATAAAATACGACTTTAAGAAGAAAAACACTCTATATTTAAACCATTATACTCGTTGTCGGAAACCGAGTAAAAGATCTTAAGAGAGTATCTTAAAGAATATTTAGCGAAAGGCTACATTAGACTATTAGAGTTAAAAGCGAAATACTCTATTCTATTCGTCCTAAAGAAAGACGAAAAGCTTCGATTATATGTGAATTATCGGAAGCTAAACGACATTACTATTAAGAATGTCTATTCGTTACTAAGAATTAATAAGCTCTAAGACCGACTTAAGAAAGCGTAATACTTCATAACACTAGATATTCGAGACGCGTACTACCGTATACGCATGAAGGAAGGCGAAGAATGGAAAACAGCCTTCAGAACTCGATATGGACTATTCGAGTACTGTGTAATACTATTTAGGCTCACTAACGTACCAGCGACGTTCTAAACACTTATTAACAACGCGTTAAGGAAATATTTAGACATTTTTTGTGTCGCTTACTTAGATAATATCTTAATTTACTCTAAGACCTACGAAGAATATATAGAATACGTTACGAAGGTGCTAGAGACCCTTTAGAAATATTAACTACCGATTAAACTTAAAAAGTGTAAATTTCATAAAGATAACGTTAAATTTCTAGGATATATAGTCACTAGAGAGAAACTTAAGATAAATTCCGACTATATTAAAAGCGTACTAAAATAGCTAGAACCGACTACGCTAAAGGAACTATAATCGTTTCTAGGATTCGTTAATTTCTATCGAAAGTTCATACGAAACTATTCGCGAATCACCGCACCCCTAATAAATCTAATAAAGAAAGGAGTCGCGACCTTTACTCTAATAGAAGAAGCTAGGTAGACAATTAAGAAACTTAAGGAAGTCTTTACTAAGGCTTCGATCCTTACGATCTTCGACCCGGAGCAATAGACTTTCCTTAAAACCGACGTATTAAACGGCGCGATAGCCGCAGTTCTAACATAGAAAGAATAGAACGGAAAAATTAGATTAGTAGTCTATTTTTCTAGAAAAATAATAGAACTAGAGCTTTATTACGATATTCACGATAAAGAATTACTCGTAATAGTGAAAGCACTAAGATACTAGAGAGTATATTTAGAAGAACTAAAATACCTAGTAAAGATCTATTTAGATTATAAAAATCTCCTTTATTAGAATATAACTAAAGTACTCAATAGAAGATAAGTGCAATAAGCGAAAACTATAGCCCCGTATAATTTTAAGATCTATTACGTTAAAGATAAAGAAAACGATAGAATAAATATTCTAAGTCGACGGTTAGATTACGTAAAAGATATTCGGCTAACCCCGATGTCTCTTCTATGGACGAAAGGAGACTATATAATCTACGCATAACTAATGTTAGTAATAGTAAACATTAAAGGTTCGATCGAACGAGATAACTACGAATACGAACTAAAAACTAACATTAAAGAATATTATTTCGTAGACCGAGTATATAATAAAGTCGTACGACTTAGAGTAATAAAATACTATTACAACGACTCATTAATGAGACACTTAGGAGCCGATAAGATAATTAAGCTTATCACTAGGCACTACGACCCCTAAAAGTATATAAGAAAAGATATTTAGGAATTTATTAATCGATGCGAAATATATATATAAACGAAATATATAAGATATAGATCTTACGGACTACTATAGCTCTTATAGACTTTAGAAGAAGTATAGACGTCGATTATATTCGACTTCATCACGAAACTACTAAAGTCTAAAGAACCCCTTACGAAAGTAACTTATAATAGTATACTCGTAATATATAATAAATTAATAAAGTTCTTCTACTTTAGACTATACCTAGAGAAGTTAACGGTAGAAGAATTCGCCTACGAATTCCTACGAACCGTGTTTACTAACTACGGAATGCTAAAAGAAATTATTATAGATAGAGATAAGCTCTTTACATCTAAGTTCTAAAAAGCACTAATGAAACTACTAACTACGAAGCATAAGCTATTTACATCGTTCTATTTATAGACCGATGAATAAATAGAAAGAACTAACTAAACATTAGAATAATACTTACGGATATATATAAATTATAGTTAAACTAATTAGATACGACTACTACCAGTGGCACAATTCTACTTTAACAACTATAAATCAGCAATAGAAATGAGCCCATTCTTTACGAATTACGAATTCCATTCACGACTCGAGGAGACGATAGATAAAAGCCCGAACCCTAAAGCCCTAAGTATAGCTCTTACCATAAGAGAACTTCACGACCAACTTAAATTAGATCTAGAATTCCTCGTAGAAAGAATAGTAAAATACGTAAATAAGAAACGAATCGAGGGACCGCTCCTAGAGGAGAGAGACCCCGTTTACCTTTTACGAAAAAACATTAAAACAAAACGACTAAGTGAAAAACTAGACTATATAAAGCTAGGACTATTTAAGATTAAAGATAAGCTTAGAGAAGTTATATATCGACTAGAACTACCGAAAGATATATATATACACAATATATTTTATAAAGCACTTCTTAAACTAGCACTAAAGAACGCTAAACTAGTTAAGATACTACCGCTAAATGAGAAATTAGCACCAGAGAAATACGATATTAAGAAGATTTTTAAGAGACGCGTTATGCGTGGAACCCCTTAGTATCTAATTAAATGGTTAGGGTACGATGAATGTGAAAACAGCTGGGAACCGGAAACCAAATTCATCGTACCCTAACCATTTGATCAGGTATTGCGGGGTGCCCCGCAATACCTGATCAAATGGTTAGGGTACGATGAATGTGAAAACAGCTGGGAACCGGAAACCAAATTCATCGTACCCTAACCATTTGATCAGGTATTGCGGGGTGCCCCGCAATACCTGATCAAATGGTTAGGGTACGATGAATATAAAAACAGCTAAGAATTAGAAACTAACCTTTTAAAGGAACTCCTAAAGAAGACGCGGAGGAACTACCCGGAGTAGTTTTAGTAAATATAGCTTTCTAATCTATCTACTCGACGTTCGGCGCGTCGAACTAAACGAAGTTAGGCTCGGCTAGAGCTACTTCCTTAGCCGTAGATATCTAATTAAATATCTCTAAAGCCTACATCTCTCGACGTAATATACGGCTAGAAATCTTCTCTAACCGAGATAGATTCTCTTATAGAATTATATTCTTCTTCTTCACCTTAAGGAGTAGACGTCTAAGACGGGTAATCTCCTTTCGTTTCGCCCGAGACCGGGACATTAGTTATTTCTTTTATTTTCCTACTTTTCGAAACTCCTCTATAGAAAATGTTCCGTCATAGTTTCGCTGGTGACGTAGACACTCCGCGTAGCTGAATAATTATTCCCGATTATAATAATAAACCACCCCGTGGCTCATACACTCGCTATAAGTAATCATCGTAATATTATTAGGATCAGAGGAAATGGAATCGATAAGCTCGTTACGACGATCGCTTCGGGACTTTTAAGATTTAGAAGAACGGCGAACCTTAGCAACACGAAAGAACTACATAGTTAGTCATGATAAAGGAAGAAGAGAGAAGAGAAAGTCAAACCTAAGACACGATCTATCTTAAGTACGTTAAGAACAACGAATAAGTCTAAGAGGGGAATAGTGTTAGACATAGCCTTAAAGGCCCGCGAGTAGAACGTAGAATGAACTAGAAAGAAAGCTCAACCGAATAAGGCAGCCTCGGGAAGCAAGGCTAAAAGAAGTCACGTGATGTCTAGGATAGGAAAGAAGTGGCCTGTTGACATGTTGAACTGGAACATACTAACATACCAACATACCGACCCACATTGCTCCATACGGAAAGCCCATACAAGTATATAGCTACGCTCATTTCCCCTAGATAGCTTACACTCTCTTCGTAGCCAACTTATGTTAACTATTGGACTTATAGTTCTTAGTGATAAGTGGCTTCTCATACCTTGCGTTCTTCCCAACCAGTTCATACTATCAGGATTATTACTAGGAACCCTAACCCAGTTAGGCCCCGGTAGGAACCTTAACAACGCGTTACGCGCGGTATTCCTTAGTATCTAATTAAATAGTTAGGATACGACGAATACGAAAATAGCTAGGAACCGAAAACTAACCTTTCGAAGGAATTTCTAAAAAAAGTAAGAAAGGATTACTCTAAGTAGTTCTCAACGCCAGCAAAGCGTCTAGCTATCCGTCGTCGAAAGTAAACTCGTACTAAGTTATCAGCGGCTTAGGTTCATCTAGGGCGTAGCTCTTCTTCTAATTAAGAGTATTTAGTATCTAGAATTATCGAATTACTATATTACTCTAAGTATAAATATATTCCTTAATTTACCGCTAATATCTAGCTAATCGACGCTCTAGCTCGGTAAACTCGCTTATAAACTTAGCGATCTCTATTCGGACTTAAGCTATTCACTAAGCTAACCGCTAAGCTCATTTAGTTATCCTCTTACGTACCTCTCGATAGCGATTCTTTAACTCTTTCTTCTTCTTCTTTTAAGATTAGAACTTATTCTCGGAGTATTGATTATTATATTTTATATTTTTCCGAGTATACTCGTTACAACGGAAATTACCTTTTAGAAGAAAATAGAGAGACGACGACTTACTATAATTTAAATAAAGAGACGACGACTTACTATAATTCGAATAAAGAGTTATAGTATAGAAGTCTAAGCGTTTTATTTTCTCGGCGAGAAGGCGACGTTCGGAGGCGCGTTAACGAAAGAAAGCTTTCCGAAGACTAAAAGAGAGAAGAGAAGAGAGAAAAGAAAATATCTTTAGATCTAGATAGTTTTAAGTTAAGAAGTATTCCGCTTTTATATCATCGCTAAGACGAATCCTTAGAATAAGAATCTAACCGGAGGAAGAATAGTATTAGATACGGCCTTAAAAGGGACCGGTCGTGGGCTGTATAGGAGCGGCTCACCACGTTCATTAACCACGTGGAAGGGTCCGCGAAAGAGTAAGGCTGAGTTACGTGATATGCTCTGCTAGCTCTGTTGGCCCTGTGGGCTCTGCCAGCAGAGCGCATAGAGCGCACAGAGCGCACAGAGCATGGGCATTATATATACACCCTCATTACCCCTAGATAGCTTACATTCTCTTCGTAGCTAACTTATGTTATCTATTGGACTATACAGTTCTTAGTGATAAGTGACTGTTCATACCTTGTGTTCTTCCCAACCAGTTCATACTACTTAGATTGTTACTAGAAACCCTAACCCAGTTAGGCCTTAGTAGGATCTCTAACAAGCGACCTCTTCTCCGTCAAGAGAGAGGGGTCGAGAAAGTACAGTGGCCAGTAGACGACCGCAATGGTAAGCTCGAGGGGTGCGGCGATGAAGCGCAGTGTGCGGTGGAGACGGTCAAGGGGTTTGATCGAGCGGAAGGTAGGGATAGAATTGACGGAGTGGATGAAGGCTGTTAGGAAGGTGAAGGAAGATAGCAACAGTGCGACGACCGTAAGATACTGGAAGTGGGATCCGTATGATTGCGAGATACGACTGCGGCGTTGCGTGAGGAGGTGGCTAATTGTCTGGAATGCGGTGAGAGTTGAGAAGAGGTGGAGAGGGACGGAAAAGAGAAGGCGATGATGCTGCATAGTAGACTTTTGATTGGCATAGATGGTTGATGTTCCTGGTAGCTAGAGCGGTATAGGTCCTCTCTCAGAGCAAGTTATGCACCAAACTAACCTGTTACGCTCCCACCGTCACGGGAAGTGAGACAAAAGGCGTCCAAATTTGGTGTTGAACCAACTTGAATTGACAGAGAGAAGAGAGACAGCAAAACACCGCAACGAGATTCAGCGCGGGGCTGAGAAATCATGGGATTTTCGACGCGCCCGGCCGCCCTTCGTGCCTCGGTTGGATTCCTTGGCGTATGTTTATTTACTAAGTATCTATGTGTATATTTGTAGCTTGGCGGCTTGGCATTTCCCCAGCTGTGCTGCGCATTTGCTCCCGCGTTGTCTCACACTTCCAGGTTCGCAGTTGCCTTTTTGACTGCAGACCTGACGGCTGTATAATCGGCTAGCACTCTCTTCAATTTCTGCCAGCTATGGCTAACCGCGGAGGATCTAAAAGTGCTCAGAGAAGACCACGGTACTCTGCGTCTCGTGCGATAACCGCACCCTCTACATAAGCCAATGATGGTAGTTCGCTGATGTGTGTCTCCTACCTATCAAAAAGGCTTCCTCACCCCGCTGGCAGGAATCAGGTGCGAGCCTAAATGCGACTAGCGATTAGAAAACAAGGGAGAGCAAGAGTGCTCCATACCGTTATGCACATTACACCACATTACTTACCGCCAAAGGGAGTTACATGGAAAAGTCAGATTTGGGTATTACAGACACGAGCCTAAGCAGTTATAAGACCCTATTAAGCTCGAACCAGACCGCGCCTACCGACTCCCGACGATGTGTTCGAAGCAATATCTTCGCAGTATTTCTCCATATACGAGGTATTGTACCATCGGTTGAAGATTTAGCAATAATGAGCGCCAACAAGTTGACATGCTTGATCGAGACCGTTAATGAAGGTTGTAAGGGTAGGGCTTCTACAGTACTCTTGCCGGAGAGCAAAGCTTTGAATTGGACAGTCTGAAAGGAATTGGCAGTCGCTGAACAAGGCTCTTTCCTTGCAACCCAGTTCATCCGTCGGGAAATCCAACGCGTGGTCATGTGCGTTATATCCCGTGACAGTGCAATCCTCAAGTATTAGGCCCACCTCCAAAAAAATCCTTTGAAAACAATCCTTTGTATTAATTGAAGTATTTGTAAAGCTCTCTGACAAGCTGGAATCTTCAAGAAAGGTTGACGTCTAAGTTATGGTAATACTGCGTTGTGAAAATGGTCGTTTGTGCTTGGTATGTATATCGGTGAAGGGGGCGAGACGGGATGAGCGGTTTGTACTCCCGACACCCAAGCTAGCTATCTGGGGAGTGGGCACCGCAAATCTCCCAGCGTGCCCGCTAAGCTCCCTAGCACGCCCGCCTACGGTAGCGGAGTAAGCGCCCCGGAGCCTCCCTAGTCTGCCCGACACTCATCCGTCAGTGGACGAGCCCGGCGGCTCCCAGTCCAGCCCCGTTCGGGCTCGCGGGGTAAGCACTGACTTTCAATGACTAAATGACCGATAAAATGGGCAAAGCGGCTCGACGGGTAACTAAGTGACTGAGTGAATGAGTAAATGGCGGAATAAATGGCCGACTAACATCGCGAGATAGCTGCAGTGATAGTGTTAGAGATCCTACTGGGGCCTAACTGGGTTAGGGTTCCTAGTAACAATCTGAATAGTATGAACTGGTTGGGAAGAACACAAGGTATGAGAAGTCACTTGTCACTAAGAACTATCAGTCCAATAGTTAACATGAGTTGGCTACGAAGAGAGT
>NW_006912998.1:0-11753 GCF_000585535.1 Cladophialophora psammophila CBS 110553 | reverse complement strand
AGATATCGATAGTCACTATATCTACGATTTCATTTAGTGCCTATAAATTAATTCAGTTAGCGAATTTCTCTCGACTGAGTCTTCTTTAGTGTAAGGCCACTTTAAACGAGAAGTTATCGTAGTATAATTTAAAGATATTAAGATTATTCTAGTTAAAGTTATCTCTACGTAACATTCGACCGATTATTTACTTATGTAGTCCGGGGTCGCCTTACTATTTCATTAAGATAACGAATTAAGCTCTTATTAATATTAGGCCCGTATTTAATACTTCTAATACACTAATAAGAATATTAACTTCATCTCTATTCTAGAAGTTAACTAATACCTAGTGACGTAGAGCTTTATTTATAGAACCGTATACGAAGGCCGTAATAATCTTAAATAATAAAGCCTAAGTCATTACGTTCTTAATATACTATACTTAGTTAGCCTCTAACTATAGTTATTTCTTTAACCCGAATATACCTTAAATATAACGAGGATAGTTTCGTTATTCTTCGCGAAAATAATACTCTTCGAGAGTCTCCTAAGAAAGTCTATCTTCTAGAGCTACTTAATAAGAATAGACTATAGAATCGAGAATTTCGGAGCGTCATCTATTAGAAGTATTAGATGTCGGTGATATATACTTTTAGCCGCGTCGTCGATATTTTTAGTGAAGACTTTCTATTTCTTTATATATTTCACTCCGAAGTCGAATTTTTTAGAGTTATCTACGATCTTTAAGTGCTTATTATTAGCGTAGATTTTTATAAGTTCCGGTAAAGTCGTATATTTTTATAGGATCGAGAATAAATTACTAAATATCGGCTCGCTACCCATTATTTCACTCTTATTCTTAGCTACTTATAGTTTATTATTAAAACTTTTATAGAGTATTATTCTAACGTAGTTTATATTTACCTTGCTTATTTAGACCGTATAAAGACGATAATATATACGCGGAAGCCGAAGAAGAACCTTTCCATTAAGTCACTTAATATCTCTCGTACGCTAAATTATAATTACTAATAGTAACGCTATTTATTTCATCGTGCATTGCTTCTTCTCTCTTAGTCACCGAGTAGTTAGTTCGCACAGTCCGAACGGCGTATACGATCTCTAAAAGTCGTTCTTTATGCGTAACTCTATTTACTACTAATTTTTAGGTTAGTTTAGCGATCTTAGAGTAATATCGTTTAGAAGTTCCTTACGTTTCTTAAGGTACGCGTAGAGTATCCAGAGAGAAGATATCCCTACTAGGTCTCTTACGTTGAGTCGAATTAGTATATCTAATATCATTATAATCTTAGACGTTATAAGACGATCCCATCTAGAGCGCTTAAAGATAAGTTCCTATGTATTCATTATTATTAAGTTCGAGATACTTAGTTTCTAATGAAATTTATCTCGAGCGTATCGGCTATATAGAAGTTTATAAATTTCGATATTAACTATATTCGTCTTATATAATAGCGCGGCGATAATAAAGATATATCGATAAAGCTCAATAAGAGACTTTTCGGCTCGTGTAAAGAGAGTACGAATATCGTTCTTTTCTATATAGAGTTCCCGAACATTAGTTTTCACCACTTTATTATTCATCTATAGCCGAGCGCGTTAAGCCTTCTTACCTAACTCTTTAGTTATTTATACGTAGACGTAGAACTTAAATTTATTTATCTTTATATTCACTTACTTATATCATTCTTTAATTATATTAATAAGAAGAGTATTAGGCACTACTAATATCACCGTCTCTAGTGTAAACCGTATCTTAGATAACGAGTTTCTCTCTACGTAAGAATAATAGACCGCGAATAGCTTAAGCGAAGAATAGAATATATTTTCATCTTATTAGTAATCTCTTCCGAATACTAGTAAATACGTCGACTAAATTTAAGAGTCGAAGAATATCTGAGCTTTATTGACTTCGTTCTATATTCTTTCTAAGAGCGTAGTCGTCGTAATAATCGTTATAAATTAAGTAGACTTACTAAATCTAGATTAGTCTACTAATAGAACCGTATCTATCGAGAGAATAGTAGTATTATCTACTTATCGAATATCGCGTAACTCGGTGCGTAGAGTAAAATAAATCCCGTATAGTTAGTATACTCGTAGTGAGCGAAGTATACCGTCGATATAGAACTCGCTATCGTACCGTCTCGCTTACTTAACGTCGACTTTAAAGAAGATATATATCTCTTTAAGTATTTTAAGACTAAGCTATATAAACTTTTCTCGCTATACTTAAAGAACTATCTACTAATTTAATATAATACGATCTATCTTATCTTCGTTATCGTCGATAGTGATAAAGTCATCGCCGAGTAATCTTTCGTTATCTTCACCGATCTATATAGAATTATTATCGTAGTAATTTATTATCTATAGATTTCCGATATTACTAAGAATATTTATATCTCGCTATAATAGAAGTTTCTCTAGAAGTTTTAAATAGTCGTAACTAAACGTTAAGAGTATTTTCTTTAGTAATAATCGTATTTTATCGTCGTCTTTACTATAATTATTATCACTATAGTTATCTTCGATAACTTCTTTAGTAATCTCTTTTCTAAGAGTATCTTCTCTAAGAGTATCTTCTTTAAGAGTATCTTCTTTAAAAGTATCTTCTTTTAGAGTATCTTTTTCTAAAGTATCTTCTTTTAGAGTATCTTCTTTTAAAGTATCTTCTTTAAGAGTATCTTCTTTAAGAGTATCTTCTTTCTTAGATTTAGACTAAAGAGAGAGAGAGTTCGTATTCTCCGTATTAATATTTAGTTCGTCTTCTAGTTTAATCTTTTTTATAAGTAGCTAGTCTTTCTTAACCGACTAAATATTCTTCGAGAGAAGTTTAGAGATCTTTCTTCTTCTTTTCGAATTTATAGAATACTAAGATATAAGAACTTAGTCCGTGTCTTACGAAGTCTAGAGAGTTTCTACTTAAACTTAGTTATTCGGGTCTAGTTAAACTTCGCTATTTAATTCTAGTTAATCATATTTAATGCTGTCCGCAATTTTACCAGCCGGATCGTTAAGCTCGGGTTAGCGTAATGGTCGATTTAACATTATTAGAATAAATATAGTTAGTTTTAAATATTACTAGTTAAATATAACTCGAACTTATATCTAGAGACTTTACTATAGTGAGCAACGAGAATTAACTTCTTCTCTTTATTACGAACTCTCTTTAGTAACGCTCTAAGAATTTTCATATAGTCGACGATAACTCCCTTAGTACCTTCTAATAAAATTTTAAAAAAAATATATTTCTATAATTCATCACTAGAGAAAGCTTTACTTATATACTTAGCTTTAAAATCGTCGAATATAATGTCACCGCTTAGTCCGCGTAATATTATTCGGTAGTATATCTCTAAGTCTTCATTCGTTTTAATTATAATAAGGTCGATATCATTCTTATCTAAAGACTCTTCTATCTTAACGGCGAGATTTTTCCTTAGATTAGGGGTAGAAACTATAGAAATTTTAAGTGAGACGCTAAGTAGATTATCCTTCTATTTAGCGCGTCTTTCTCGTCTCCTTCTTGTATTCTATACATTACGAACTATATACGAAATAGCCTTATTAACGTTCTCGGTCTTTTTCTCTTAACTCTTTATCTATATTAACATTATTTTAAGAGTGATCTAATCTTTTAATTTCTAAACGATTATATTAACTATTTATCGCTCGGCCGTTAACGCTAGGGTTTATTTAGGAGCGATTAGAAATTTATATAAGAGTTTCTCGATCGGGCTAACTATAGCTTCGTAGTTAGCTTAACTATAGTATAAAACGCGTTAAATATCTTCTAAGTTCGTAGACTTATTTAGTTTATCGAGTGTAATCTTCGGGGATTAACTTCATAAAGTCTTAGTAGATTCCTACTTAGCCATTAATATAGTGGTGTTATTACTTATCTTATCTTTATCTTTATATAAATATTAATTATTAATTTATTTACTTAATAACGACGTAGTTAGAAATAAAGAATAGAACTCATAGTTAATTATAGAGTAAGACTAAAGTAAGTGAAAAATAAGATATAAATAAAGTCTAATTAGATTTAGTAGAATTATCGAATATAGCTAGATTCTTCTATCTCTTATTCGATTCGAACTATTATCTAGCTTAGCGGATACGGTGTAATATTACCGGTAAGGAAGTTATATCTTAATATCTAGATATCTAATATTGTTAAATATTTTTAAAGGTTCGTATTCTCTTATTACTAAGTTTATACTATGTAAATTAAAACGTAAGACTCGGTGGTCCGCGGTACCTTAAACTTCTAAACGTTTAAGAACTATAAGAATAGAAGCGTACTAATTTTATATAGTCTTTCTCGATGTTTTTAGTACTCGCTCGCCTAATATATATTTAGCTTCCGGATGATCTATATCTATATTATCGCCGTTAAACTATTATAAGGCTCGTTTAGCGACGGTTCCTTAATCTTTTAGATCGTAAGAATCATAATAATATAAGAAAAGTATATCGTTATAATTAAATAAGCGTAAGGCGTACCGGCTTACGATTCCTCGATCTTTAAGTGAATAAAGTTCGTAGCGAAATAAGAGAAATATATTATTGTTATTAAACTATTAAAAGTCTATATCTACGCCTATTTAGATTAAAAGCGTAGCTATAGAGTAAGCTCTTAAGAGCTTATAGAAGAAGCCGTCCGAGTAAAGAGTAAGAATATACGTAGAAAAGGACCATCGACCCGCGATTACTTAATCTTTTAAATAGTAAGGATTATAATAATATAAGAAAAGTATACCGTTATAATTAAATGGGCGTAAGGCGTATCGACTTACGGTTTCTTAATCTTTAAGTAAATAAGGTTCGTAGCGAAGTAAGAGAAATATATTATCGTTATTAAACTATTAAAAGTCTATATCTACGCCTATCTAGATTAAAAGCGTAGCTATAGAGTAAGCTCTTAAGGACTTATAAAAGAAGCCGCCTAAGTTAAGAGTAAGAGTCTACGTAGAAAAAGAATAATAGCGAGATAGAAGTAAGCCTCGAAGATCTCGAGAAGTTATCCGTACTAAAGTCTTTAATCTATAAACTTAGTAAGCTTAGTTTATATATTATATATTCGGAACTAATAACCGTCGACGTAGAGAACTTTTACTCGATCCGCGAGTCTCTACTTACGGATAAGTATATACTCGTACTTATAAATAATTCTCATTAAGAGAGTATACTTTCGATATAACTTAATGATTACGTCACTTCTAAGTACTATAGAAACGAATCGCTTAGGGCTATATATCGTTAGGGAGAGACTAGAGATAAGAACTTTATAGGATCTCGTCTTTCGAAAGATTATATAGACGTAGTTTCGTCTATATACGATTTTTAAAACTTCTAAGTAGAGAGGATCATAACGAAGTTAAAAGATTATATCGTTACTCTTAAGTTATTATAAGATTAACCGAGTTACGGTTTCCTCGGCTTTTATCACTATAGTAAAGATAAAGAAGAAAAGTAGTATACGTTAAGAGTTAGAGTTTCGCTTCTTCCGCCGATATAGATTTTACTTATCTTTTCGTACTTTATATAGACTTCTTATAAACCTTAGCTCTTTCTTATATAGAGCTCTTAGATACTTTCTCGTGAGATTACTCGTTGTCGATAAATTCTTAATAGAGACTCGATAAATAAGGCGTAAAGAGTAGTTAGCGGGTAAATTAGCGAGTAATCACCGTATATATAGTAGAGAGAGAATAAAATACATAGTTTTAGTAGATTAATTTACTATACGACTATATATAGTATTCCGTCGATTCACTAAGATTATATCTAGTTATAAATTTTTTTAATCTCCGATTCATTATATTTTCGAAGCACGGCGCGTTATTATCTTCGTCTATATTAAACTATACGCGTTTTAATTTAGTTCGCGAGAGTAAATACGTTATTCGTTTCTCTTTCAATGATATCGATTTATATCGAGATCGTCCTAGGTAAGTTTTCGAGTCTCCGTCCGTATAGAAACCGAAGAATTTACTTTAGCTTTAATTAACGAGATTAACTAAGTAATTTAGTAGTTAATGTATATTGCTATAAAGATATACTTAAAGCTTTATCTATATATATAGAATAATACTAGACGGATCTTTCGAAATCTAGCCGAATTTAATATCTATATAATTAGTTCGAACCGTATATAATTAATTAAGACTAGCGCTAACTTATTTTTTCTCTTTTTCTTATTAACTACTTAAGTCTACGATAGAACTTACACTAAACACTTAAATTCTAGAAGTATATTATATTAACTATTTAAACTAGAATATATTACTTAACGCCTTATTTACTCGTTTACTATTATTAATATATATCGTTTAATTTAGTATAACTTAACGCGAATTAAGTAGTATATCTAATACTCTTATATCTTCTTAATATCTACGCTCCTCTTAATATAGAATCGGTGTTACGATATAGCTCGTAATTATTCTTTTTATTATAAATCTCTCTAGAGTACCCGCGGAGTTATACGATATACTAAATTCTATAATGGTGGAGCGATAGTTCCGCGTTAACGTTATAATCATAACGTATAAGATTAAAAATTCGATCTAGTCGGTTTATAAGGATATAGCTATCGGTCGGTAGATACGGCTTTTATAAAGAAGAACGTCGACGTACTTAGCTTTAGCTAAAGTTATGGCTAGATAATAGAAGACGAAGATAG
This sequence comes from Cladophialophora psammophila CBS 110553, assembly GCF_000585535.1. Classification (NCBI taxonomy): domain Eukaryota; kingdom Fungi; phylum Ascomycota; class Eurotiomycetes; order Chaetothyriales; family Herpotrichiellaceae; genus Cladophialophora; species Cladophialophora psammophila. Next base: position 5,056 of record NW_006912998.1, on the reverse strand, counting down.
CCTTATGGGTAACGATAGCGATATAGATTTTAACCGACTCTCGGTCTTCGAGGCGACAACGGAAAAGATATACTACTCTTCCCGTATAATGATGTCTTTAGGCGCTACGACTATAGTCGATATATACTTTAAAGTGAAAGGTGAATCGATATCTTCTAGTTATGGTTATATAGATAATAATACGTCGTCGCTAGCTTACTTTATACTATTTACTTCGCTACTATAATTACTACCGGTATACTCTCTTAACTAAGTATATACGAGTTAGTTCTATTTATTCCGAAATCTCGTAGAGTATAAGCTCTATTCGTAGCTATTTCGAATAAAAGTTACCGCTGATAATATAAAGGAGTTCTTCGATATTTATATCACGCCATAAAAATAGTTAATAGATATTAAATTCGTCGCGGCTTAAAAACGTATCTTACATCGAATTCTATACGATATTCTAAATAATAATATTATGAAGAGTACTATCTCTATAAATAATCCCGAGACGGGTCAACAGTTAAAGTATATCATTAGGTATCGCTTAATTATTACCATTATTCGGTTTTTAATCGGTTATATCTCATTTAAACCGAATTTAGCGTACGCTCCGGTCCGCCTATTTAAAGATAAAGAGAGAACTATACTCATTTAGAACGAGATACACACTAAATTCTAGTAGTGAAATTAATAGAAATTACTTCCGCCCGGATCGACACTTATATTAGTTTTAATTACGTTCGATAAAATCTAGTTAACGTAGTACTATAGTGATAAAGCGTCTTATTCTATCTATATAACTATTAATAATCTAAATAAGAGAACGCGCCGTTCATAAAAACGTTTAATAAAGATTCTTTTAGATTTTCTTCTTATCGTAGTTAAATCCGATTATCGAGTAGTCGAATATTAGTTCTACGAGTTTAAGAGATATATTTTTAACACTACGATAAGTGTTATAACGTAGAGTAAATATTATATTCTCACTTTAATACCTAAAGTTACGATCTTCTATTAACTAATTAATTACTACTCGAATAGAACTTTAACGTTTAGAAATTAAGAGTATTTAACTACGGTATACGGACGGCGTTACTCAATATTATTTTTCTTTAATTAGCGGCTTTATTCTAGATTACGAAGAGTAGGCGCTTCTTACCGAAGTAAAGAGCGACTAATATTATATAGTGTATCGCGTCCCACTAGACTAACGTAAGTATCTTACTCCGCTCGAATAATATTCTCTTCGAATCTATTAATATACATAGAAACGTATACGATCGAAGCGTAGTCGTAAACGTAAACGAGATAAAGATAATTCGAATAATACTACTATAGATATAGTCGATGTAATAAGCTTTATATAGTCTTTCCGTTAAGTTAATATACATAAGATTATATATATTAATATACTTTACTAATACTTTAAGAGTGTCGTACATCGTGTAGTAACTAACTAAGTCTATATAGTGCTAAAGAATATATATAGTGAGATATAGACGAACGCACTACTTAATGAACGTTTCCGTACCATTCTAAAATTCCTCGATCTTAAGAGATTTCGAAGTTTTAGTACTATTTCCTAATGAATAGAAGTTAAGTAGAAGATAATACTTCGATAGCTCGTATCTACTTTAGTCTCATTAGTCTTAGTCAAGATAATTTAATTTATTCGAGCGATGGTCGACTTTACTCTATATACGTAGTATTATAGCTACGATAACGATATCATTATATAGATAGAAATAGCTATTAATAGAATAAATGTCTTTAAGGAGATCTTTCGCGGCGTTACGGCCCCGGGCGCGAGATTTAATATATCTAAACTATATATAATTACTTATTATTCTATAATAATTCGGAAATTCGGTAGCGCCGATGACTACGATATAGCGATATTTAAAGCCGGCTATAAGTATATCGTTAAGAAATAATACTAACTAACTAATAAGCGGGAAATATTTAAAAAGTAAATTCTTAAATATAACTAACGATTTTATAATATATTAATAATATAAAATTTATTAAAGTTTAGAATTTAAGAGACTTTAGTATTAAGCTTAAAAGAGATACTAACTTAAGTTATCGTAGTAACTAATACGCGAAATCTTAATACTCTAGAATAAAATATATCGAGGGTAGTAGAGAAGAACGCGATTAAAGATTAAATAAAGAAGATTCCGTTACGAAAGAACTATTCGTAACTTAAACGAGGAATTCCTTACTAACGTTAAGCGTCTATCATCGTAAAATTTATATATCTATCTCGCTTTCTTAATACTCTCGTAGTATTTATTCGGAAAGAACGGCTACAATATATTAATTTAACGTTTAGTAATATTATAATTAATAAAAGAGAAGTCGACTCTTCGTAGATCGATAAATATTTTATCTATATTCACTTATCGCTCTTCTATTAAAAGGCCGACCGCGATAATAGATCGAATACGAATACGTGAGTAAGAGAATTTATACGGTGTAACTCTAATTAATAGAACTAACGTTAATAAAGATAAGACTTTATCTAGATATAAGAATATTTAGTAGACGAGGAAGACCGATAATCTCTCTAAGGTCGCTTACTATCTAGGCTTCTTATCGTAATTAATATTCTTAATATTAAAGTAGCCGGAGAGCGAGATACGATCTTTATCTATATAGATATATTCCTCGACGTTTATTCTCTCCGTAACTAAGGAAGATAGAATTCCGTATACGGAATAATCGAGATATAGCGACATTCTAAATATATTAATAAAGATTATCGAAGTCTTAACTATTAGCGATTCTACTATCTCGGTCTTATTCTTCGAAGTATATATTTAGTTCCTATATCGGAGACGAAAAGTAATATTCTCTATATTAATCTCTATATTGATTAGGATTAATATATTACCGTATTTAATAGCGATTTCTTAAAGAAAGACGAGAAGATTATATATCGTCTCTATAGAAGAAATAGCTAGTATAAGAGACTTAGAGTTTCGAAATCCTCAAAATTAATTTAAAGTACTGTAATAGAGTACTTTAGTGTTCGACTTATACGTACGAGAACGCGTAGAGATCTATTTAGCGAGCCGGATACGAGAACGCTAATTTAGCTACGGCCAGTATAAATACACTATATAACTAAAGGCACCGCTAAAAGAAGACGACGCTTAACGATAATAAATAATAGAGAAAACCCTTAATACGTAAGCGAAATAATAGTAATTAAAAGACTCTATACTATATATAAGAGAATAATAGAAATATTAGCGTAATTAACTCTCTAATACTATTATCTATAATCGCTAGCGTCGTTTTATATTCGTTAGTGTTATTAATAAAAGCCCTCCTAGCCCTTATCTAGTTATATATTTAAATATCTATAGCCTCGCGTCACTATATCTCGCTGAAATTGGGTTTAATAGCGTTTATTGATAATAATAATATCTAAGTATGGGAGTCTCGCTCTCTAATGGTATTCGCTAAGTAATCTTCTATGTACGCTACTTAAATTAGATATTAAAGATATTAGATCTAGCTAAAAGTCTTAGCTATGGTCGAAGAGATTAGATATAGTTCGGAGTATTAGATATAGTTAGAAGTGTTAGGTGTAGTTCGGAGTATTAGATATAGTTAGAAGTATTAGATGTAGTTCGAAGTGTTAGATATAGTTAGAAGTATTAAATATAGTTCGGAGTATTAAATATAATTTAGAGTATTAGATATAGTTAGAAGTATTAGATATAGTTCGAAGTATTAGATGTAGTTCGGAGTGTTAGATATAGTTAGAAGTATTAGGTATAATTAGAAGTATTAGATATAGTTCGGAGTGTTAAATGTAGTTCGAAGTGTTAGATACGATTAGAAGTATTAGATATAGTTCGAAGTATTAAATATAGTTTAGAGTGTTAGATATAATTAGAAGTGTTAGATGTAGTTCGGAGTATTAGATGTAATTCGGAGTATTAGATATAGTTCGAAGTATTAGATACGGTTAGAAGTGTTAGATGTAATTCGAAGTATTAGATATAGTTCGGAGTATTAAATGTAATTCGAAGTGTTAGATGTAGTTCGGAGTATTAAATATAGTTAGAAGTATTAGATATAATTAGAAGTGTTAGATATGATTCGAAGTATTAGATATAGTTCGAAGTATTAAATACGATTAGAAGTATTAAATATAATTCGAAGTATTAGATATAATTCGAAGTATTAGATGTAGTTCGGAGTATTAGATATAGTTCGGAGTATTAGATATAGTTAGGAGTGTCGTAATTATATTATAATAGAGCTCTTTAGGGTTCGGCGTATACGTACAACAACGTATAGAGGCCTATCCAGTAGATCGGGAATTAAGAACGCGTTTCTAGTTAATACTGATAAGATAACATTACTAACACTACCTAGAGAGGTAGGGACTAAGACTACGAACACCTAGTATAGCGGCAGTATCGAGGAATAGAACAGGACTAATAAAACACTCTCAGAAATTAGGTAGACGGCGCTAAAAAGCTATGAAATTCATAATACTCTCTTAAATCTATAATGAATGATACACTACTAGCACTGTAAACTATTCCGCACTCTCTTTCTACTAGCTCATTTAGATTTAATATATAACTAGATAACTTTTTCTCTTTACTATCGCTCTACTAACCTAGTATAGTTCATTATAGTATAGCCACCTTATCTTATTATAATATAATGAGCGAGTCTAATAGAGACTAAGATTTAAAGCTATCGCCGTGAACTAATATTTACTAGAAATAGTAGTACGTAGAAAATAATCTAGTTATTCTTCGGCTACATTACTAAGAACGGTGCGACCGAACGGGTAAACTTTCGAAAATATCTAGATTCTACGCTATAATTAGTAGTTCATCTCTAAGGCTAAAGATATAGCTAAAAGTATTAGATACGGTCAGGGATGTTAGATACGATTAGAAGTATCGTAATTATATAATAGACGAGTCTAATAAAGGCTAAAATCTAAAGCTATCGCCGTAAACTAATATTTACTAGAAATAGTAGTACGTAGAAAATAGTCTAGTTATTCTTCGACTATATTACTAAGAACGGT
>NW_006912997.1:3896-14281 GCF_000585535.1 Cladophialophora psammophila CBS 110553 | reverse complement strand
ACGAGCATTATATATACACCCTCATTTCCCCTAGATAGTTACACTCTCTTCGTAGCCAACTCATGTTAACTATTGGACTTATAGTTCTTAGTGACAAGTGACTTCTCATTCCTTGTGTTCTTCCCAACCAGTTCATACTATTCAGATTGTTACTAGGAACCCTAACCCAGTTAGGCCCCAGTAGGATCTCTAACATCTCTATCGCCCCGAGATAATAAGGCGCCCGAGGTCTCGTCGGAGATCGTCGATGAAGATTCTACGATTACTACGAACCCTATAGATTCGCGACACTTTATTTTTACGTCTACGGACGTAAGTGACCTCGAAGAAATGAATAATAAATAATTATAGGCCGAACTATTTAGACTTAAAAGAGAAAGAACACGGCGAGAATAAATAGATCGAATTTATTATCTACGGAGAAAGAGTACTCTTAGTGTAGAATAGAGATTAATATAAGAGACTATAGTATATTCTCGAAGTCTCTTATCTAAATCGAATAAGAATAATAAGCGATTAGCTATAGATAATTTAGTTAGCTACGCGAAAATCTTTAAGACGGACTTTCTAAAGTATTTTAATAGAGATAGTTACTAGGTCTTAACTAAGTTTATTATAAGTATCGAGATATATTTCGAGTTCTATCACTAAGACTTAATAGATCTTAAAATAACTAAGCGAATTATCTAAACGGCGATAATCTAGCTAGATGAAGAGTCTCGTTAGATATATTATAGATAACGTAACGTACCCGTTAGTTAAAAGAAATTCCTTACGTTTCTTCGAGGCATTATTAAAGACTCTTAAACTTGTACTTTTAAGACCACTTATATTACTTAGTTTAGAAAGTAATGAAAAGAATAGAGTATTCGTTAGTACTTATATAAACTAAAGTAAGTAGAGACCGAGGTAAAGATATTAAGACTTACGGAAGTCGAGTAAAAGATATAGTGTTTCCTTTACGATCTATAGCCTAATATTCGTAACGTAGTTATAGTAGAGCTATAGGAGATACGTCTTAATAGAGATACTATTCTTACGACCGCCTATCGCTATAAGATACGTTTCGCGAATAAGCAAAAGAGTAAGACTAAGAAGAAGAATACTTTAGAGAAAAGAAATAAGCTCCTAAAGTAAAAGACATCGATGGCTATAATAGGAAGTAAGAATAAAACTTCTCACCCGAATCGAAAGGGAAAAAATATATTTAGTTCGCTAACATCAGCAAAATTTCCCGCGCGACCCTGAGAGCCCTGGGCCGCCCTGGGCTGTCAAGGTAAGTCTGCGTCTTATGCAACCCATGAGACCGCTGGGCTACTCCAGCGCGCCGCGTACCAACCCATGGGCTCCCAGGGTTGTTGCTGATTAGCCCAGCTGTCTCTGGCGTCTCCCTGTTCTTTCCATTCCACACCTTCCACTAATTATGACGTTCATTCTGTAGCTTCTGTATACTCTAGGTGTCTATATTCTATTAAGACTGTAGGCCCTAAACTCCATTAGATGTACCTATGTCGGTGGAGCGCCGCCATTACTCCATGTATATGAAGACTGTGTAGTTCCAATAGAACTTCGATGAATGTAATATCGTAAAGGCCCGTAGGTGTCCAGGTATCTGGCGTACCCTGGGTACATTCTGGAGCAGTCATAACATACACTGCTTACCGATCATTATTTTCTCCTACGTCTCTTACTAATATAATATATAATGGATAGAAAATGACCTAAACTTCGTTTAGTGACCTTATTTATCTAGATATTATCATTCCATACTCACTACTATTAATTTCTACTAGTTCTAACCGCTCCTCGCCGCTCGCGTAGTGCTTACGTCTACGCCGACTACTTATCTTCTTCCTGCCATTCTCGACCATAAAGTATAGTTCGGCCCAATTGGCGCATTCTATTTAGAACCCGTCGAAGCTCTTCGTCGTCAGAGACTACGCTTTTCTCCTCGTTATCGTTTTCCTCTATATATACCTATATCGATAGAGGTTTCGTGGTAAGTGGCTCTACTAACTAAGGTGTTAGAGCATTATGGACTTAGTTCATTAGAGTTGTGAAGCTCATATTCGAGTCGAACTTGACTTGTTAGATAATTTCTACGACGTGCCAATGGAAAGTGTATTCTTGGACGTTCTTTTCGAGTGCTTAGTTAATCGATTACTACTATATTTTAGTATCTATCACCCTTCTCTTTTAGTACCTAACTTACCTCGCTGGTGATGAGGCCAGTTACGAGTTAGTTCTCTCGATTATATTTCTCGTTTACACGAGTAGACGATATCTCCTCCGCTAACTTCTGCTGAAGGTGCGGTGGTAGAAATGTTCTATATGATTCGAGTATACGTAAGTCGTCTTTATATGGATCCTGAAAGACTTCTTATGATTGCTCTCCATCTATACTAGCGGCGAAAAGCTTAATACGCTGTGTTAGAATCTAATATATTATCTGTTGTTTTAGCTGGCTTTGCTGATTTCATAGGGTTTTAAATCGTACATAGAGATCTAGAAAGTGTTAGCAGTCCTCTCTTCCTGGCAGAGAAAAACCTCTCTTTAAAGTCTGCGTTATAGTCTTTTCTCACTCGTAGACCTATTGAATATTCTTGCAAGTATTAATATAGATATATCACTAAATAATAAATTATCTCGGGTCGTAGAGGATTAAAGTACTTTTTGGTTCCGCTATACCTTGCTAAACCCGAATCTACCTTAATCTAGAAGACTCTGTTAATTAGTCGGATAATGCTCTTCGACGTTCATCGGTCCGTTATATTCGCCTATTCCCGGGTTAGTATGTATATGGCACTAGATATTGATATCTATCTCTTCTCCTCCGGTAGGGCCTAGTCCATACATAAAGCGATCATGGTCTAGTAGAAACTGCACCTTTTCCTTCGTCGTACCCGTTGAATCATCGACGGCGAAAAGCTATCGTACCTCTTCGCGTGTACGCTGCATAACTTTGGAGCGATAGTTACTGACGTGATTCCGTATCTAGTGGTGATGGTTAACGGACGCGTAGATATTCTTAATTACTAGTTAAGATATCTTTCTGGTCTTCACTAGGTGCGGGCTCGATAGCACTCTAAGGAATGAAGCGATCTGAAATATCCTTCTATTCTCGTAAATATTATCCTAGACTTATTAAACTAGAGACCCTTCGAACTCTATATTCGCGTTTGCCTACGCATTACACCTACGCCCATTTCTCTTGTCTATTGTATCGTCCCCGGATAAGACTCGCGTAACCATTAAACCCTTGTACGCTTTAATCATTTTAATATGGCCTTTAGAAGACGAGAACTTTTCTCGTCGTTTTGCATCTCCGAATACATTAGAATGGTTTTGTCTCTTAACGTTAGATATAAGATCGCGGTCTTATAATTCTCTCCGTCTCTTCTTCCCACGACTATACCCTTGACTCGAACGATCGGTGGAGGATGTGTCTACTGAGGAAGGTGTCGAGTACTCATCGTCGCGAACTGAGCTGGAGCGGTGTGGAATCTATTCTATACTAGAAGACCTAGATATAATACTGTCGCCTAACGAACTCTATATCTCGGGAAGTCTTCGAGAGAGGCTACTCGGGAAATGCGCGTCGGATGATATATTGTACTTACTGCGAATTGTTATAGGTTATGACTAGATATGCGTTAGATATCTTAAAGTCTTTACCCGCGAATAATTATCTTGTTAGATTTAACACGACAGAGCCAGTTATATTAAGATCTAACCATAATATTCTTATAAGGAGATATACTTACCACTCTTATCACAACTCTTCCTCGATTCGGCGACAGTGTCATCTATGCTTCTTTCTCTTCATTAGTGATCTGGGAATACTCATCCTCTTTCTCAGAACTAAAATTACTATCTTCTTTAACCGATGATGGATCTCTCTAAGATGGTTTAATACGTCTTCCGGTTCGATCTCGAGAGCGTATAGAAGTAAGGGGGCCATTAGAGGACCGACTACTCGACCGGTTATTTTTAACTCGACGTTTCTTTTCACTTGTATTAATGCAGGGTTCTCTATATACTGTCTCGAATTACGACTATAATGGAAAGAAGTACGCACTCAGTGGATATTAGAATTCAATTCGTATTTCCACGTAACTTTTGTAAGAGAGCTACGCCAAGGACTGCGTATTTAATTCTGACACCGACTTAGTGGTATGGGATTCAGTGTACGTACCTATTTATCTTCTCTTTGTCGCTGTGGTGGTTCCTTCTTCTCCTAGATTAGCAGCTGCACATCTTGAGTTGGTGTTATATACTATATCACGATTCTCTTTACCGCGTCTTGTCTTCGTTTTATTTTGTACTATAATGGAGGAGGTGGCAGTCGTTATTGGTGGTCTGGAATGTTCGGTTAGAGCCAGGGATCGGATGAGTGCTCGTGCTTCTCTGAAAGTCTCGTAGTAAGGGATATTCTAGTCTGAGAAGATAAGAATGAAGAGAAGAGTGAGAGAATTGAAATAAAAGCCATAACGCGTCTATTGATGTGTTCGTATTTAATCTTATTATAATTAGTCTAGCCGCGCTAGATTTAACTTGATCTGGTCGTTTCTACTATATTGTAATTTATGCTCTTCTATCTTATCTTCTTAGTATAGTTCCTATAATATAGTTTATCTCTCTTTAGGTTGCTCTGTACGCTGTAGCTGAAATCTAAAATATCGCTGGTCCTAGCTGCGTATATCTCATAACGTAACCTTCTACACTCTCTCGTTCGATACTAGAATCTTCCCCGTACTAGTAGAATTATAGCTAAGTACATCGCGGCCAGGGATAAATACAAAATTCACGTTTAGGATGTTCATGAATTGTGCGAACTGTAGATTCTCTAGAGGACTTATATAGTTATAGCTTCGAGTTGAAGAGAATTCCTCGAGACGATATATTCTCGCTCTCTCTTTCTCTTGTCGTCTTATGACGATAATTTATGCATCGAAATAGTCGATATTCTACTATGTCGCTATCGTTAACGTTGTAGATTTAGCTCGTTCTTTAGATAATTTCCATTCAGCTGGTTATGCTGGTATTAATTCACCGGACGATTCGTTCAAGTTTGAACCAAAACCATTCGCCGTAGTCCCATTTACTGACTCTGTTGAGCTTCGTCTAGTCACGGGATATGCGCGTGTGACTGCGCCGTATATTTGTCTTCTCTTGTCTCGCTGTAGTCGTCTCCGATGGTTACGACTTAGCTGTAGCGCTAAGTAGCGTAGATCGCTCTATACCGTCTCTGAATTCATCTTTCCAAGAGTATTCCGATACTGCCGTTTACGTAGCATTCTATCGATGGCCTTATTTACGGCGTATTGAGCAGCTACCCCTTAAATACGTTCACCTAGTACACTAGACTCTTATAATACTTCTTGAAATGCATTATATATTATCTTATATTCCTTATTCGAAGTGCCCTAACGCGATTTAATATCTGTGACACTTTTCACTCGTCCCTTAGATTTCGAATCTATCTGCGGAGGTTGAGGGTGTACGGTGGGCGAAGCAGTCGAATAGTCTAGTTTCGGTGCCGTTATTCTTACTAGGTAGAAGGAGGAAGAGGGAGGGAATTAAAGGATTTTCTTTTCGATTATAGATATTGAAGGGGTTGTGGTATACTACGGAAGAACGCTTAGTAATCTTAAATATAGTAGTTAGGCTAAAGGTTTATTTATACGCGGGAGCCCTATAGAAAAGTGGGGTTATCATTACTTAGAGGGGATAGGCTTTCTCTTCTAGCTTATTCTGCTTATTTCTAACCATATCTATCTATGCCTATGACTTTGACTCGAATGTCGTTGAGACTGCGCCACTTCTTTCTATTTAGCACTAGCTAATATATTCGATTTTGTCTCTCACTAAAGAAGTACGCGAAAATGGCACCCTGTACTAAGTTAATAAGTTTTTAGTATCGATTTCTTCACCACCCTATACTTTTTATTCATTTAGACTCTTAATTCTAATTAGTCACCTATGCTCCGTTATTCGTACTAGAGAAAGAGATAGTATCATCCGGCATACCTGGGAGGCTCGACACAGCGTTGCCTCGAAGAATACGAACTGAGTTAATATCGGTGAGTAAGGAGAAGTCTATGGCGGTAAAATACTCGCTGCTCCAAGGAGAATTAATCTTAACCTCGGTACCGACTTAAAGAATTTTAGACTGAATTCTTCTTAAACTTACGGCCTCACTTTGAATAAATGCTTCCTTATTACCTAAGACGTATAATGCGAAGCGGGCACGGCTTATTTCAACGTTGACGCGAGCGTATTCAGCCAGGAAACCGGGAGTGTCGGTCACGAGGAAGTCGATGATAACAACGTTAAACTCCATTCCTTAACATCCATCGATGATTGTAACGACTAGAGTGGAATACTTGTTATCCGTATACATGAGTTTAGTTTTTATATGTAGATAGAGGCGGTATTGCGCGTTATATTCTGTAATGATAGCGACTTATACACTAGGTATTGTATTCATTATCTTTTTAGCTAGTTTAATACCCACAACAACGAAGACTTTATTGACGCGCGAGCCGCCCGGGATAATATGAGTTCCACAAACGTTTTTGAGCTGCTTCTTCTAGGACTGAGCCATATTTTTCGGGTTCGATGGTCTCTATGGAGGAGGAAAGCGGATATTAAGGTAGATGAGAGTGCGCTCCCGGCCGTATTGAACCTTATTCTATTGACGAAGACTCGCTTACTAAGGTCGCTCCTTAAACCTCACACATCGATTATCGATTAGCTTCTTGCGATACCCGAATCGACTAACCACACGAGAGATATCAGGCGTCATGCGGTACTATTCAGTGAGAAAGACGAAGGGAACACTAGCGTTAATTAAACGGGCCATCTGAGAGTATGCATACTGCTTCTTAAAGAAAGTGGGAGTCGCCTTGTCTCTAATGAGTATCGAGAGCTGCTGGGTATCGCCGTAGTAGGCTCTTAACGCAGCCTAAGGATAGAAAGCGAGGAGAGTCGTAGTCACTTGCTCCGGTATCTGTGCTGCTTCGTCGATTATTATAGCTGCGATCTAGGTAGTATATACACTTTAGACCTTAGTCTTAGACGCGAGTGCTAAAGTGGTATAGATGACGGCGGCACTCTTTAGAACGATCCGTCGACCTTCGCGGAGTAGAGAGGCGAACTGTAGCGATTGTTTTAGATTAAATTACGTACCTATAGAAAACTAGCCGTATATCTCCTTAAGTGACGCGATCTTTTCTATATCTTGTCCCGTAGAGTCTATCGGGTTATTCTTTTCTTCTCTAGGATGTACACCGATAAGTTGCATGAGGCGGAAGCCGATGGAGAGACGGAAGCCTTGCACGGTGACGCGAGAATCGTGGATCAACGAAATAGACTACTTATACTGAGCTTTATAGACCTCGTACATAATAGACGATATATCCATTAGTTTAATTGTGTCACCCGCTTCGTCGTCGAGAGTGGACACCGGGTTAGGACGAGTAAATTCCGGTTTACCGCGTCTTAAAAGGCCCGCTTGTCGCGCGATGTTCATCTCGGTCTCGACGGAATGAATGCGTACCGCGTATTGTCTATTCTAACTTTGTATATTACGAATCTCCTTATCGAAGGCGACGGCATTGGAGTCCACACAGCCATTGAAAGTAGCGGTACATAAGACCTAACTATCTCTTCTGTTCGCGACAATAAATGGCTATACGAGATGTTAAGCAACGTAAGACTTATCTGTACCTAGGGGTCCCTGTATAATGACGAAGTTAGCTGGTGCGTTGCGAGCGAGTTAGATGGTTTACTTCTATTTCTCGTTAAGATCGGTTATATAGTCGTTAATGCTAGCCACTACGTAAGTAAGGAATGAGTAGACATCGTAGGAATCGACGCAGGTAATATTATTACTAATGATGAGGTAATGTACTTCTTCGAACCTCGAATCGCGTAGCGGTATTATGTAAGAGAGATGGAATAGAGTAAGGCCGGCGACTCGATGGCGATAAGACTTATTACTTGATGCGAGGCTTAACTCGGTAAAGATAGATCGAACTTTCTAAATTTCCTCGATCGAGATGGACTATGTTTCGGTCGGAAGTGATAGGACTTAGTTGGAATCGATCTTAAATGGATCTAGATAAAACTCCCGAGCCTCCGTATTCTAACTTATACTGAGCTAGACGGTCGTGAACTTTAGTGGAATGCTAGGTAATAGAGCGGTGACGACGGCACGAAGACTAGTCATAGGGTCTTCTATCTCGTGATGTATAACGTTAATAATCTAATCCTCTTAAAGACGCGTCGTACCGTTAGATGTCTCGAAAAGACTAAGATATATACGGTCACCGCCTCTAGAGACGCGTATTAGAAAGATGGGAGTCGTGGTGTGCTCGTATATCTCTAACTTCATTTTATCTTTCTCGTACTCTTCTAGGTCGCCGATGTATATGAAGATTAAATACTCGGTTAAATTGTAGAAGGTGATTCGTTTCTTTATTTAGAAATGCGCAGGACGATTTCCCGGAGGAATAAATTCGTTGTGCTGGATGAGAAAGCGACGTTTATTAGGATGAATCTAACGACTTAGGTAGGTTTAAGGCCCTTCGTGCTTCATAGCTTCTTGTAAAGCCATAAGGTTTTAGGCGATAATATCTTTACTTCCGAACGTGTAGATATAAACTTTAAGCTTGAGATCCGTGTCCTGGGCGAGTTCGAGATAGTTCTTGAGTGTGATAAGAGATTAGTGTGGGTTTAGAACTAAGATGTTTTTAATAGCCATCATATTAAGATTAAGTGGTAAAAGTATCTCGTAATAACTGGGCTCACTAAACACTTCTCCTAGATGCTGGAACCCCTTCCCAAGGAACTTTAAGATTCTCGGGGTGGAGAATGCGGTATATGGGAAGCGTAGACCGGTATGTATTACGATGTTATCTTCATAACCTATACGTCCATCTTGGTGGGAAATATAGACGTGAATATAACTCCGATGACGATTAATCGTGAATCTGGTTGAATAGCCCTTGTCGCAGTAGAGCTCCTTGTTATTCTGTGTATGGAGCGTACTGATATAGGTAACTTCGGGATGAGCGGATACGATGGCATTGATATCTATGTTCTTCATTATGAATAATGAATCGATAGTAGAGGAGTCGTATATTGATTAAACTGGCTCATCGGATGAAGGGACTGTCTTAGTAGTATTAGGCTCTTCTTGACGGTTATTTAACCGAACTCGAGATGAAAGTGGCTTAGCCTTTGGCGGAGGGGCGGCTAGGGTCTTAACGACAAATGGAATCGAGTTATCTGAGTCTTTATTTACTTACATCTTAGCTGAAGGAGAAGAAGGAGTCTCGACTATAGGCGCAGTAGGGTTAGTTTCGTTCACTTATATCTTAGCTATAGGAGGAGTAAGAGTCTCGATTAGAGAGGTAACTAGTAGACTAGTTAGATATTCATCTATCTATTTCTAGGTTTGAGGAAGCTAATCATCAGCTTACGCACCGCTCGTGATTGTAGGATTATCGGTGTCGTCCGCTATGTTAATGATGAGATGGTGTCCAGTATGACTCGAGAGGTATAGGGAGTATGTACTTAGAGAAGGTTGTGTGAGTAGAGAGAAGAATGAGAATAGAGAGTTTAAATCTTAAATTCTGAAGATTGAGATTTAAAAGTGCGTAGGTGAGGTCTCTTTTTCGCTAAGTATGTGCGAAGTAAAGATAGAGAAGATAATAGTGAGAGAATACTAATATAAATCGTATTTGCGTACAGGTTGGACTGGTAAGAGAAATAGTCTTGATGAATATTGGTGGGTTTGAAGGTAAAAGTGAGTAGAAAGTAGAGCGTAGAGCGTAATGGCTCGCTCTGATGGGCCTTTTAAGCGGTACATCAGTAAAGAAGGATAATTAATTATATTTTGAGTTCTTCTTAGCTGTTAGAGACGAAGAAGGATGTGTTTTGAGAAGAATGTGTGATGAATGAAAAGATAGTTATAAGATATTTAGTCTGGTGTTGAATGTCGCCTTGTTTATCGCCGTAACGCCGAGCACTGAGGATATAGTAGTGTACTAATGCCTTTTAGGTTAAGATTCATCTATAAAGCGAGGTTTATAAAGCCGTTACTCCACGTAAGAAAGCTGTTGTCGACTCGACTAATAACGCCTCTGCTAACGATGCTCCTATGTTAGAGATCCTACTGGGGCCTAACTGGGTTAGGGTTCCTAGTAACAATCTGAATAGTATGAACTGGTTGGGGAGAACACGAGGTATGAGAAGTCACTTGTCACTAAGAACTATAAGTCCAATAGTTAACATGAGTTGGCTACGAAGAGAGTGTAACTATCTAGGGGAAATGAGGGTGTATATATAATGCTCGTGCTCTGCGCGCTCTGTGCGCT
>NW_006912997.1:0-3886 GCF_000585535.1 Cladophialophora psammophila CBS 110553 | reverse complement strand
TAGGGGAAATGAGGGTGTATATATAATGCTCGTGCTCTGCGCGCTCTGTGCGCTCTGTGCGCTCTGCTGGCAGAGCCCACAGGGCCGACAGAGCCAACAGGGCATATCACGTGGTTCAGCCTTGTTCCCTTGTGGATCCTTCCATCTGTCCAATGAATGTCCTGAGCCGCGCCTTCGCAGCCCGCGACCGGTCTCTTCCAAGGCTGTGTCTAACATCCTACTACCATAGAGGTCACTCGGATGAAGAAGAAAGACGAAGATTGTTTCGTAGAAGAAGATACCGCCTTCACTATATCTTTCACTAAATATATTTTCCTCCTTTCTTTCTCTAAGTCTATTTTTTTTTCTTTGTTATTAAGTATATTAACTCTATTCTCATTAGATCTACTAACTCTGTTAATAGTGCTGTTACTATTAACGGAAGTGTCTGTAATATCGCGGTGAACGCCGCTACGGAAGTCATTATAGCTAGAGCTACCGAGACCCTTGCCGCCGCTGCAGACGCTACTAGGAATGACTGAAAGCCTACGTATCTTCGACAACATCTCTAGGGCTTAACCTAGAAAGAAACGTATAAGGGAGCGAATTTGAGCTCGAGCTCTTTTTTCTTCGTAATGAAATAGGTGAAGACGGCGGAGAAGCAGCGAAAAAGCACAACTCGGGATATTGAAATGCGTACGAGAGTTGCACGGGTTCATATAAAATCTATAAAGGAAAAAGGGAAAACTGGGTAATTGATTGATAAAGAGCTGGGGAATCTATCGTCGGTCCACGAGATTGTGTAGCGTCCTCGAAGATATGATGGATATGGATGACTTCTTAGTCTTAACTTTTTTTATAGAAGATGGATACCTTTAGGACACAAATAGTGTGACGAACTTAACTCCATCGGATAGACAGCCCTATAGGTTTCTTTTTATTAAAGCTTGGAAGCTAGTATATAGGTATTATTAACCTCCTCCCGTACACCGCGGTTAATTTTGACTCTATTATAGACCTCGGGCTTATCCGATGCGAGAGTAACTAATAGAAATAGCCTCCGTTTAGAGGGAGAGAAAAGAATAGCTAGGATTTTGCGAATCGCCTTTTTATTTAGAGCTTTTCTTAGCTTTAGAGATGAACTACTAATCACAGCGTAGGATCCAGACGTTTTCGAAAGTCTACCCGTCTAGTGCACCGTTCTTAATAATGTAGCCGAAGGATAACTAGACTATTTTCTATATACTGCCATTTCTAGTAAATATTAGTTTACGGCGACAGCTTTAGATTTTAGCCTCTATTAGACTCGCCCATCATATAATTACGACACTTCTGACCGCATCTGACACCCCTAACCGTATCTAACACTTTTGGCTATATCTTTAGCCTTGGAGGTGAACTACCAATCACAGCGCAGGATCCAGACGTTTTCGAAAGTCTACTCGTTCGGTCGCACCGTTCTTAGTAATGTAGCCGAAGGATGACTAGACTATTTTCTACGTACTGCCATTTTTAGTAAATATTAGTTCACGGCGACAGCTTTAGATCTTAGCCTCTGTTAGACTCGCCCATTATATTGTAATAAGGTAAGGTGGCTGTGCTGTGATGGGCTGTGCTGGGCTAGTAGAGCGGTAGTAGGGAGGAAAAGTTATCTAGTCATATATCAAACCTAAATAAGCTAGTAGAAAGAGGGTGCGGAACAGTTTATAGTGCTAGTAGTGTGCCATTTATTATAGATTTAAGAGAGTATTATGAATTTTATGGCTTTTTGGCGCCGTCTACCTAATTTCTGAGAGTGTTTTATTAGTTCTGTTCTGTTCCTCGATACTGCCGCTGTGCTAGGTGTTCGTAGCCTTAGCCCCTACCTCTCTGGGTAGTGTTGGTGGTGTTGTCTTATCAGTATCAACCAGAAACGCGTTCTCGATTCCCGATCTACTGGATAGGTCTCTGTGCGTTGTTGCACGTGTACGCCGAACCCTGAAGAGCTTTGTTACAATATAATTACGATACTCCTAATTACATCTAATACTCCGAATTACATCTAACACTCCGAACCACATCTAATACTTCGAATCACATCTAATACTCCGAACCACATCTAATACTTCTGACCGTATCTAATACTTCGAATCACATCTAATACTCCGAACCACATCTAACACTTCTAACCACACCTGACACTTCTAACTATATCTGATACTCCGAACCACATCTAATACTTCGAACTACATCTAATACTCCGAACTACATCTAACACTTCGAACTACATCTAACACTTCTAACCGTATCTAATACTTCGAACCATATTTGACACTCCGAATTACATTTAACACTCCGAACTACACCTAATACTTCTGACTATATCTAATACTCTGAACTACATCTAATACTCCGAACTACATCTAATACTTCTAACCGTATCTAATACTTCGAATTATATCTGATACTCCGAATTACATCTAATACTCCGAACTACACCTAATACTTCTAACTATATCTAATACTCTAAATCACATCTAACACTCCGAACCATATCTAATACTTCTAATCGTATCTAATACTTCGAACTATATCTAACACTCCGAACCACATCTAACACTTCTAATTACACCTAACACTTCTAATCATATCTAACACTCTGAACCACATCTAACACTCCGAACTATATCTAACACTTCTAATCGTATTTAATACTTCGAATCATATCTGACACTCCGAACCACATCTAATACTTCTAATTACACCTGACACTTCTAATTATATCTGACACTCCGAACTACATCTAACACTTCTAATTACATCTAATACTCCTAACTATATCTAACACTCCGAACTACACCTGACACTTCTAATTATATCTAATACTCCGAATCATATCTAATCCCTCCGGCCATAGCTAAGACTTCTAGCTAGATCTGATACCTCTAACATCTAATTTAAGTAGCGTACACAGAAGGTTACTCAGCGAATGCCACTAGAGAGCGAGACTCCTATGCTTGGACATCATTATTGTCAATAAACGCTATTAAATCTAATTTTAGCGAGGTATAGTGACGCGAGGCTGTGGATGTCTAGATATATGACTAGATAAGGGCTAGGAGGGCTTTTGTTAATAACACTGGCGAATATAAAACGACGCTGGCGATTACAGGCAACAGTGTTAGAGAGTTAATTGCGCTAACATTCCTACTATTCTCTTGTGTATGGTATAGAGTCTTTTAATTACTATTGTTTCGCTCACGTATTAAGGGTTTCCTCTACCACCCATTACCGTTAGGCGCCGTTTTCTTTTAGCGGTGCCTTTGGTTGTGTGGTGTATTTATGCTGGCCGTAGCTAGATTGGCGTTCTCGTATCCGGCCCGCTGGATAGATCTCTGCGCGTTCTTATACGTGCAAGTCGAACATTGAAGTGCTCTGTTACAGTACTTCAAGTTAATTTCGAGGATTTCGAAACTCTAAGTCTCTTATGCTAGCCATTCCTTCTATAGAGACGATGTATAATCTCCTCGTCTTTCTTTAAGAAATCGTCATTAAATACGGTGGTATATTAATTCTAATCGACATAGGGATTAATATAGAGAACATTACTTTCCGTCTCCGATATAGGAACTAAATGTATACTTCGAAGAATAAGACCGAGATAATAGAATCGCTGATGGCTAAGACTTCGATGACCTTCATTAATATGTTTAGGATGTCGCTATGTCTCGATCATTCCGTGCACGGAATTCTGTCTCCCTTGGTTACGGAGAGAATAAACGTCGAGGAATGTACCTGTGTAGATAGGGGTCGTGTCTCGCTCTTCGGCTGCTTGTTAAAGATCCTACTGGGGCCTAACTGGGTTAGGGTTCCTAGTAACAATCTGAATAGTATGAACTGGTTGGGGAGAACACAAGGTATGAGAAGT
>NW_006912996.1:0-11892 GCF_000585535.1 Cladophialophora psammophila CBS 110553 | reverse complement strand
CATACCACGTGACTCAGCCTTGTTCTCCTATGGATCCCCCCACGTGCCCAACGAGTGTGATGAGTCGTGCTCGTGCGGCTCGTGACCGGTCTCCTTCAAGGCTGTGTCCAACATTAGTATTCATTCGCTCGACTCCTTACTCGCCTTTAGTGTCATTTATAGTCTAGGTGGTACTTTCTTCTCTTTAATTAATTAATCAGCTCGCTTATCTATAGTTTCCGTAAATAAATCACTCTGTATCGCTGCTATTGCTATATTCTATCATCGTATTCATTTATGCTATGAATCTCGATTTGCGCGCCGTAATATCTATACTTCGCCGTAACGCACGGACCGTAAGGCTACTACTAAGTATCTTTTTAAGTTTACGCTAGCCTATTAGCCTCTTAGCGAAACTATTTTTAGATTTAATATATAACTAGATAAATTAATTTATACCAAAGGCTACTAAAACATTATAAATTATTTTCTCTATAATTCTTATCTTTATTCTATTCACCACCTACCTATATATTTTAAGAGCTATTCTAGAAGTAAATGAACGAGCGTAGATAGTTAATAATACTTACTCTATAGAAATTAAACTAAATAAATTAAAATATAAGAGAAACTATAATAGAGTTATCGGTATTACTGTACCGTTCCCTTTATTACAGTAGTACTAACCGTAAATATTAAATCTACTCTAAATAATAACTTAATTAACTAAAACTCTAGCAATAGACTTAATAAAAGATAAGCGAATATAAGAATAGTCACAGAGAGCTCGCCTCTCTTTTTATCTTATATAAGTAAAGCCGCCTCTATTTACTTAGCGAGTCCTTTTTAGATTATTCTCTTCGTTTACGTTCTAGTCCGCGGGACCCTCGGAAATCTCTTCCTCTACTAATTCTTCTAGAAGGAAGGAGAAGCTCAATAATAAAATTAGTTCGGAGCCGTTCTTAATTACTCCCTTTAGCTCCGTCTAATACCTAGACTAGCGGAGTTACACGAGTAGCCGAAGCTCTTCGAGGTAGGCGCCTAGCCCGAGTTCTAACGACTTCACTACTTAATTCCTCGGAACTATTTCGATCATCGATATATTCACTCCGCTCTTCTTTAATCTCGTTTATAAAATCGCTACTATTATTTCCTTCGATGATTACTACTCTTATCACCGTATTACTTAACTTTACTAACTCGAATCGATCCGGGTTACGCGGATAGAAACGCTTTAGCCGATTAGTAGTAAAGATTTCATAAAGCTTCGCACTATCTAATTCATATAAGATATAGTTATTGTGAGTCGGATTTATCTATAAAACTCGATACGGGTTCATCCACCGGAAGGAGAGCTTCTTAGAGCTTAATATATTCATTAAACTAAACGTATTATAAACTAGAACTAGTATTCCTTCTTTTAACTTCTTTATTCGGATTCGATGACGTTTATCGAAATACTTCTTATCTCGCTTACGTTGCCGCCTCAAACGTTCTCGCGCCTCTTTTAGATTCTCTTTACGTCTCTTAAGTGCGCGCGCTCGTATTCTCACAAGTTCTCTAGTGGTATAGGTCTCTTCTTATAGTATTAGTCTCTAAGTGGTAACATTTAGTTCAATGGGTAGTTTCGATCGATCGAGATACTCTAATTCGTATAGAGTAAAGCTCGTACTGGCTTTAATAGTTATTCGATTCGTTTATAATACAGTATATAAATGGTTCATCTAGTCTTTATAGTTCGGCCTCTTATATGTCTTCGTAAGAGCGTCCGCAGTAGCTCGATAATCTACTTTCACTTAACTATTTATCTAAGGATAATATATAGAAGTGATCACTCTTTTAATATTATATTTATTTATTAAAGTAATTATTAAGTTCTTATTTTTAGGCCCTCCATTAACGACTAGCTTTCTAAATATTCCATGGCGATAGATTAGATCTTCTTAGAGAAATTTTACCACTAATATACTATTATTCTTAGCTAGCCCGCGCGCTTTCACTCATCCGGAGAAGGCACTTCTAGCCTCCACTAGGTAAGCTTTTCTTCGTAATTTTAGCATCGGCGTCATATCTATATAAATAGTCTTCTATCTTTTATTAACGTAAGTAGACTTTATCTTCTCTTTAATTCTCCGCGAGTCTCGGAACTAATATTCTGTATACGTCTTTTTATATTCTTTCACCATCGTATATATATTATTCTAATGATATCGATCCGTAATACGTCGATAAGTAACCTTAACTCCTTTATACCTACTTTCATTATGTAGTTCTTTTAAAATTCGTTGCTTTATTTCTTCCTTATTCACCACTCGCCGCGCAGGTCTTATAGTATTAGGTCTTCGGAATAAATGATCGTTTCGTATAAAGTATTTTAGTGCTTCTCGCTTCATTCTTTTAAAGTCATCGTTATTTATCTCGGTGAGTCGTCGAAAGGTTTAAAGATAGTGCGCAATTTACTATGATTCCTCAGAATATTCTTTCTTTCGCAACGGTATCTACTATTCCTTCTCTTCGGTAGTGCTTTATTAAGATATTTCGGGTTCTAACCGAATAGAGTAGACCCGTACGTATTATATCTTAATAGTAAAGTCTATTATTAGTTCTAAAACTCGGTGTTTTCCGTGTAGAAGTAAATCTTAAGTTTCATCTAGAACTATCGGATTAACTCGCACCGTGGAGAGTTACGCGGTCACTCATTTATCGATGTCTTCTTCTCTTTCTACTTTAGCAGCCTTACTTATAGTTTCCGGCCGTCTAGATAGAGCGTCTACTATTACATTCTTAATCCTAGGGACATATCTAACTTCGAAATTAAATAGCCGAATCTAAGCAAGCCACTACGTTACTAAAGTACTAGATAGATCGGTTGCCGAGCGGTTTAATTAAGCAGCGAGAGTTGCTATATTAGTTTTAACTAAAAAGGTCACACCGTATAGCTAGGACTTAAACTTCTTTAATGTCTTTAGTAAAGCACGGTATTCTCTTTTTCCCGCGTTATATTCAGCCTCTACTTTTGTTCATAAACTACTCTTATAACGTATAGAATATCTACGTTTTCGAGAATTACGTTTATACTATATTAGCACTGCTCCCTAACCTAGTAAACTAGTATCGAAAGTAAGAATGATTAATCCTACGTTATCCTTATAGTTAATGCTCACTAGTGTAGGCGCGGTAGTTAGCGTAATCTTTAATACGTTCAT
Source organism: Cladophialophora psammophila CBS 110553 (assembly GCF_000585535.1). Lineage (NCBI taxonomy): Eukaryota > Fungi > Ascomycota > Eurotiomycetes > Chaetothyriales > Herpotrichiellaceae > Cladophialophora > Cladophialophora psammophila. Next base: position 8,707 of record NW_006912996.1, on the reverse strand, counting down.
AGTATTATCTTCTACTTATATCTATTACCATTTAGTACCTTTCTTTAATAAACGATAAAAAATAGTAACCTTATATATAAAATCTTTAATCTAGATTCGATAGTAGATATAAATGTCTAAAAATCCCTTCAACTTCGTAGTATTCCGTGGTACTAGTTATTTTATAATCTTTTCGATCTTCGTAGTATTAAGATATCTTTCTTCGCGATCGTAGATATATTTAATCACTTTAATGCCTACCATATAGAATTATGACTTTTCTTCTAAAACCGTTACTCCTGCCCTCTCAACGTCGTATAAAACTTAATCGAGGTTCTAGATGTGTTCTAATATAAACTTTCTTAACCTAGGCACTACTTGTTTAGCTCTATAGTTCGTCTTTAGTCCTTTCACCGCGATGTCGTTAATAAAAGGTCTCGCCGCCTCCGGAATTTGCGCCGCCAAAACCTTATTCGATATTCTTATGAACTGGGTCACCGAATTCGTAGTCCCTTGCGGTAAGATAGTCTATCGTATCAACTCTAATGAAGTCTAAAAAGTAGTTATATCCCTGCATTCGATAGCTAATTCCACTTAATTATAACTAGAGAACTAATCTATTAGTGATAGAATATACATTCTAGTAAATTCTTTAGAGAAATCGTCCGACGAAGGCGGTAGATTCGCATCTCGAATGATTACTTTATTAATATTCATAGCTATATTTATAATTCTATACTCCTTAGCCTTTTTTTTAATCACGAGAAAGAAAGAATTTCGATAGGGGCTATAATACGGCTTAAAGATCCCTTTTTAAATCCGATCTTCCACTAACGCAATTATCTTCTTCTCCAGAGCCTTAGGAATATGAAAACTCTTAGCCTACCATGCTTTATGTGAAATAGTTCGAATGACCTGAGGTGATGCTACTTCTTGAATGATTTTTCTAATCTCTAAGAACTCCTAGGAAAGTGCTTCTTCTCTGTTGAATAATACTTCCACCAATATATTCTTTTCTAATTTCTAAAGAACGTCTCTAATTAAAAGCTACTCCAGTCGCGTTGGCGTTAAGCGTAATCCTCTTTAAAAGGTTATAAACCGCGGTATAATTCACTAACTGTAGCGGTACGGTATCGAATAGAGCTCTGCAGCTCTTTCCCTAGCTATTACTCTCTTTCTCTAGTCGATTAACTCACCTAGCGTACTTCCGTCCGTTTAAGATGTGTTCACCGGAAGAACCTTATTAGCCTTACGCTTATAGAGCGTATTTACGCGAGCTCTTAAGCCTTAGGCTACTTTAATTTTTCTGTGTTTTACCTTATTCCTTATATCATTAATTAAGCTAATGGAATCTCTTCGCCTTAAGAGCCTAATTAGCTGTCGACTATTCTTCTCATCTCGAAGTTTCGGCGAGATAATAACTCGACGAACTCTAGCCGTAGTCTCGTCTACCAGATCCCCTCCGTCGTACTAATAAATTAGGTTTAATATATAATCTAATAGATCTCTATCTATTATATCCCTTCCCACTAATGCCGGACTTTTGTCTTCGCCTTCGTTCTTCTAGTCTTCGCCTTCGTTCTCCTAGTCTTCGCCTTCGTTCTTCTAGTAAAGCTCTCTTTTCCTTGTCGTTATAAAGGTTAGGCCTTTTAAGGAGGCGAATAGAGGCCTTTTATATTTCTATTCGCTAACTAGTTTAACTCACTATATGATAATTCTACTATTTCCGCGGTTTTCTCATCTCTATCGACTTTCTCTTCTCTTATCTTAATCTAAATGACACCTCTATTTATCTATGAACGGAGAGTGATTACGTAATTTCTATCGTTGTCTCGTATTATCTATATTCGCGCTGCAATCTGGAATAGAGTCTCTAATATTAATCGATAACTAAGATTCATAACCCGTGCAACATAAATAGAAGTCTTAATGTCTATATCGGCAATAGTTAACGTCAACGAATTAATTAACCTAATGAATCGCTGCCTACGTCTCCTATCGTAGCTAATGAGGCCAGTAACGCTTTAAGTAGGTCGAATCGTATTTTTCATTTCGATTTCCATTATAAGATCCTTTGAGATTAAATTTATCTTCGCTCCGCTATTAACTAATGCTCGTTTATATTCATAGCGAAGCTTAATATTTAGGAACGGATATTTAGTAAGAGCTAACTTAGTAATCTAAGAATAACTACTCTCACCATTCAGCCGCACCTTAGAGACCCGCGCCTTACGGTGTAGAAGCTTCTAACGATCTTCGTTATACTTCTAGGTTTTTTTTAAGAATAGCTCCTATCGTACTTCTTTCGACCTAGCCAATACATTCTGAATGATAGTTCCGATCATTTTCTATTTCAAAATCTTATTAACTAAGCTTACCGTTCCTTCCGTAAATATTCGCCTAAGTGCCTTCTAAAACTTTTCATAGGGCATGAGCTACTCTTATTCCTATATATACGTTCTTCTTTTCTAACGTTGTGTAACTAAACTCGGTTCCGCATCTCTTATTATCGTGTCTTAACTTTCCGAAACTTCTTAGATAACGCCATCGTAGATGATTTCTAGTTCTGTAAAACGTATCCGTCTCATCGGATTTTTCCTCGGTTATTCCGTGGCTTAATCAGTAGCTTTAAGAATCTCTTTCATATATTGTCCTAATCGAGCTTACTTCGTGATCGGATAGTCCTTTTCTTTCTCTAATCGTTTTAGAATGGTCTTGTGGTCTGCCATACTATATTTAGCTTTAGACTCTCGCGCTTTATCCTTGTTAGACGTTCGGGTAGTCGTAACTATAGCCTCTCTAATTTCCTCTTCCGAAGAATTATTAATTACGGTTGAGTCTCTATGTAGATCTACTCTAAGATAAGAGACGCGTAGACCCTTTGTTAGCCCTTCTAAATTATAAAAGATGTCTCTAAGATGGTTTAATCTAGTCTTTAATTGTGGGAAACGGATTTCTTTAATATCTTTTCTCGGTACTTTAGGCTTCATTATAATATGATTTCTCGAGTTAAAATAGATCTATCTAGCTCGTAGGTATTTCTCTAGATGCGAATAGCGAGGCTATATATACTTAACCTCGCTATAAAAGTAATAAACTATATTACGTTGATCTCCCTTATAGCTAGGTCTCTCGGTCGCGGATATCCTCGATCTTAGCTCTGGATTTAGATTTAATATATAACTAGATAAATCTAAATTCACTATCGTTACGTTCACTAAGGTACTGATTATCTCTATTACTACTTACATTTATTTCTTTAAGCCTCTCATTTCTAGCACCATCGTACTTTAGAAACGATTAGATAGTTCATCAATATATCCCGCTAGTAATAGCTTAGTAGAGAGAAGTACTATTCCTTATTTAATCTAAGAAGTCCGAGAAGATACTTTATTAGTCGTTTTCTCAGTTTTCTTATTCTTTTTCTTATCTTTTATACTTCTCTTTTCCTACCTTAATGTCGAGAACTTTTCTTTACGTTCTTTCATTAGATCATTTAAAGCCTAACCTCCTAAAGAGTCTATAAAACGGTTAGTATTATAGTGGGCTTACGAGCGATCCACAGCCTTTTTATAAATCTTATCGTACTTAATTATTTTAGTATCTCTATAATCGATGCCTAGATTTAAGATGATTTTGTTACGATCTCGCTTCGGTAATCCTTTTAGTAACTATCTACCCAATTAAATAGAGGTTACTTTCTCTTCTTTAAGTAAGGTATCGTTAGTTCTTTTGAATTCGCGTAGATAAATACGTATATCTTCCTTGCTCTCTCGCTTTTTATCCTTAAGCGATTATAAATAGAAAAGGATTAATATTAGCTAATCTTTATCTTCGTTCTTTCACTCCTTTAGTATCTTCCGCTTAATATCTTTCTAATCTCGTAGTTTATATTTAGGTAGGTTGCGGATGATTGCTATATAGGAACGGTTGTAAAAACGAATAATCGCTTTAGTACGATCTTCTTCTAACTATCGATTATATAGGGACAAATGCTCGAAATCCTCTAAGAATACCGTAGTATTTACGCCTTTAAAGAATAAGTATTCGGAATTCTTCTTACTTCCTCACGGTATCTTCAATGTAATTAGCTTATTTTCATTCTACGCTATTATCGTCGGATCCGGTGTCGTCATTATCTATATTAGTTCTAACGAAGACGACTATAAAAAATCTCCAGAAGAAGATAAGAATGCAGCGGAAGACACTAAAGAAGTGCTCGCAGCTAGTCCCCGAAACCTCGGTATCTTAGATTGCTCCGATGCCATCGCTTCTATGCTTCGAAAGAACTAGTCTAGAAACTCGCGTACACCCTCGATTCCTTTAAGTAGTAGCTAAATTAATAAGTAAACTAGCTACGCTCCTAGTAAGGCGCCTTCTTCTCGGAACTTAATCTAATAGTCGGATAGATCTCGCCCTTTAATACTTAGTTCATAATCTTCCCGATCTATGAGTAATCTTCGTATACGAGAGAACCGACCTTTCTAATTAGCTCTAATATTACGCGAGTAACCTCTATAGCGCCGACTAAGTTCGCACCTCGAACACTAATTAACTAAGAGAACTATATTCGACGTAGTAATAGCTAGCCGTCGATAATATCTTCTTTATCTATCTAACCGTGACAGTCTAGAATTATTATCATAGCTCTATACCGAATTCTCTATTAAAACATTCCTCTGTCTTAAAACTTATTCGTATTCCGTGTCTCTCTGCTTCTTTTCTTCGTTGTTTCGCGTATTTATCTTCTTACTTCTTGTGTCTTAGTTCTTCGGTGAGTATACTTTTTCGACGGCTCGCCTAGGAGAACTCCTAGGCCTTAGAGAGATAGTCTTCTTTCTCTTTGAGTTCCGCGTTAGACTTTATGCGCTACAATATCATAGCGTCTCGTTCTACTAATCGGGTATCTTCCCTTCGGAAATGCCTCCACTATAGTATTCTATCCGCGACCAATCAATCTACTTCTTAAAAGAGCCATTCATCTTAAATTCTTCTCAACATTTCGGTTCTAAACTCTTTCGTAGAAAAGGTTTCCTAAATAATTAGCGAACTCTACCCCTATGAGTAGCCTCACCGTCTTTTAGGGTTAAACCGATGCCCACGTAAATTTTAGTCGTCAACCTCGAACTCCTATTCAGTCGTGTCCTCCACTCTTCAGCATTAACTTTAGCAATTCTCAATACAGCATCTTATCAAGACATTATCGTAAAGAGCTCGAATCTTCGATAAATAGATTATCTTCCCGCGGTCGCCAACTATAATAGAGCACTTTAGGGTTTGGCGTGCACGTGTAACAACGCACAGAGGCCTATTCAGTAGATCGGGAATCGGGAACGCGTTTCTAATTAATACTGACAACAACACCACCAACACCACCCAGAGAGGTAGCGGCTAGGGCTACGAACACCTAGCACAGCGGCAGCATCGAGGAACAGAATAGAACTGATAAAACACTCTTAGAATTTAGGTAGACGGCACTAAAAGCCATGGAATTCATAATACTCTACTTAATCTATAAAAAATGAATGGCACACTGTCAGCACTGTAAACTGTTCCGCACCTCCTCTCTGCCAGCCTATTTAGGTTTGATATGTGACTAAATAACTTTTTCACCTTGTCACCGCTCTATCAGCTCAGCACAGCCCATCACAGCATAGCCACCTTACCTTGTTATAATATAAGAACACCGAAGATACTCTTAATATTTCGCTTTAATAATTACTCTATCTTAGAGTCGAGTCTATTTCTATACTAATATTACTCGGTGGCTCTAGGGTTCGCTCTTAGAATTCTTCCTTAACTAACTAAGCAACGCGAGAAAAGAGAGAGTTTACTCTTAGCGTTAAGATTCTATTCTAAGAGTTATTATTATTATATTCTAAATCTATTCTCTCTTCGCTATATAAGTCGATATGAGTCTATAATATTTAGTTCGTATTCTCTTAATTAATGAGATTAATAATACTTTTATCTAGAGTAATCATTATAATAGACTTTAATGGCTATTACTCACTAGTTTCTACGCGAGACGACTATAATAATAGTATCTTTTCATTCTTAATAATAGCTTAATGAATATTCTAAATAAGTTAAACTCGATGGGAAGTGTCGATTTTAACTTCTTTAATAGCTTTAATATCGTTTTCTATAAGAGCTCTAGCCTAAAAGATAATAAACATTCCGCAATTATAGCTATTTAGTTATTTATTAATATTAACATTCTAAAATGTGAACTATCTACCGTCTTCGAGCTTTACTTAAACTTAAGAGTTAAGATACTCCAAAATGATCGAAATTATTAAGTCTTTTACTGTGCGCTTCCTAATCGAATCTATAGCGTAAACGATTCGAGAATCGAGATCGACGTATACTAATCATTAATAGTTAATCTCTCGATAGAGAATTAGCTTCTTCTATATAAACTTATCTTATCGCTACGATCGCGGCTAAATTATAAACGTAAATATCTCTCGAACATTATATAGATAGATTATATTTCATTCGTCTTTCACTTAGTGCTTTCGATAGGCCGCGATATCTCTAATAATGTAATTTATAGATAATTAATCGTTATAATTCGTACTAAGTAAAAGATATTCTAATTCTTTCTTATTAATTATATATTCTTCCGAGTAGTAATTCTCGCCGCGAAGAGATTTCTTTACTCCGCGACTATACTCTTTAAATTTCTTTAAAGCGTCTCGAATTCGCTAAATTTCTAACGTATCTTTTTTAGTCTTTACTCTTTCTATGATTCGAATTACTTCGAGAGCAGCGTAACACTAAAGAGATTACCTCGAACTAATATTAGTCGGTAATGCTTCGATTAATCTTTAGAATACTCGTATAATAGCTTTAAATCCGTACTAAATCACTTCATTCGCTTATCGTTTTATTAAAGTATCTTTACCGGTATTATATTTAACTCTCTTAGATTAGTCTATGATAATCTTCTATACTAGTCTTTTTATATTAAAAGAATTCCTTAATAAGTTTTATTTATATAGTCTCGTATTAAAGAACGAAGATAACTCTTAAAACTCTTTACGGAGATATTTACTATTAGTAATAGTTTCTTTAGCTTTCGTAAACGCTTATTTAATAAACGAGAAGTATATTCGCTTAGGAGCTCTCACTTCTATCTCTAAAGATATTCTTAGAACTAACGGTATTAATCGCGATCTCTTTCTAGACTGAATCACTATTTTAATATATTCGTTTCGAATTTCTAATTACTTTTTAGTCGCTTTCTTAATTACGACTTCTCTTTCTTTAATTTTAGTGAGCTTTTCTATTATAGACTTATTCTTAAAGTAATCTAGAATATTTCGCTTTTAATATCTTTACTCTTCTTCCGGCTATTTCTTAGATACGGTCGATAAAGGCGGAGATTTTATCGCTTATTCTTAGGAGTTCTTTAACTAATCCTCGGTCTTATCTTTCGCTGGTATCTTACTAGATCTCTTCTCTATAAATTTCTTAGTAGGCGGTTTTATAGTTAGTTTCTTTCTTATAATGAGGTTCTATTCGACTTAACTAATTTAGCTAATTAGTATTCCTAGGAGACCCTCGGTGAGAATTAAATTATATATATTTAGTGACTTTATACTATTTAGCTAGTGTAATTCATTCTTTAACTAAAGATAATATTCTAAACGCGCAGCTATAACTTATGAATACTCATAATTATTCATAACGTTTCTAAAATCGTCTAGGTTTAATTATACCGTAAAGATATCGATTCGTTACGGTGCTAGCTAAGAAAACTTTACACCCGTGAGACCGGTTAGCCGTTTCATTATTTAATGATTAATTCAACGTAATACATTCATAAGTGTCTCGTTCTATAGCTTAGGCGTCATTCTTATATACTAGAGCTTCTCTAGTATATACGCTATATTACCTAACCACTATATTACGATACCTTCCTAAAATTCTTCGGTTATTCATTATCTAAACTTTCGGCTAATCGTATTCTTACCGCTTGTATTCTTTAAAAATAGAGCTATATTCTAGCTTTTAATATAATTAACACTTTTAATGAATCTTCTCTTAATTTTATTATACTTATTTCGGTTATTAACCGCTTCTTTAATTAATACTTAAAATCTTTTAGCCTTCTTATTCTTAACCACTTTATTTTTAAATACTATCTCTAATTCTAGATCGCCTTTAATGTAATTAGCGATTTCTAGCACGAACTTTTTACTTAATTATTATATTCTTTCGACTATTTAGATAGCTTATTTAACTCATTCGGTTACGTTGATTTCTTCTTTACGATATAATACTAGTATTTTCTATAGTGGTTTTTAAATCGAGAAATAACGAGAATACGATATCTAAATATTTAATACTATAGCCGTACTAAGAGCAATACCTCTAAAACTATAAATGAGTTACGTTCCGACCATTACATTAGGTCTTTATAAGGGAGCTTAGATTACCCACGGGCTAATATTAATGGTACTCTATCTTCGAATCGCCACTTACTACTACTAATTTAAGGGCGTTAGTGTAAACGAATCTAATAATGAAGTAATATATTAAGGCGTTTACGGAACTTACTATTACGGTGTTATTAGTGTGGAATTAGGCGTAAGTCCTTATACGCGACGAGATCTTCGCGGAGTATCTTAATTACTTATATTACTTAAAACTATTTATAAATAATTAAAGCTTGGTTTTCTTAATGAAAAATACACTAAATAAAGCTATAAAAATAGTA
>NW_006912995.1:0-13156 GCF_000585535.1 Cladophialophora psammophila CBS 110553 | reverse complement strand
AAAATAATTTCGCTATTCTAGAAGAACGCTATATTATTATTAGTCTTATTAATAATATTATTTATTATAATATCGTCGTAATAACTAATATCGATAAACTTAGTTACGTTTATTATCTTAAACTAGATTAAAAATCGATTTAGACTTTAATAGCGTAATAAGTAGTGAGCTTACGTATAGTTATACTTCGCTTTAGCTTAGATAATTTACGTAGCGTATACTAATAGCTCGGCTTCTTTATAGCGTATCGAATCTTAATTATATCGACTAAATTCTTAAGATACTTAAATTTATTTAGACTCGTTTCTCTATCTTCTTCCTAAGACGATTAAAATTTAATTATTTATTAATTCCGACCGCTCACCCGAGAGCTAGAGATGGTTTTTAGCGCGGTAGAGATATCGAGCCGTAATCTTATTAACTAAATTCTTAAGATGCTCGAACTTATTTAGACTCGTTTCTTTATCTCCTTCCTAGGACGATTGAAATTTAATTATTTATTAATTTCGACCGCTTACCCTGGAGCTAGGGATGGTTTCTAGCGCGGTAGAGATGTCGAGCCGTAATCTTATCGACTAAATCCTTAAGGTGCTTGAACTTATTTAGACTCGTTTCTTTATCTTCTTCCTAGAACGATTAAAATTTAATTATTTATTAATTCCGATCGCTAACCCTGGAGCTGGGGATAGTTTTTAGCGCGGTAGAGAATGAATATATAAGGTGAGCGAGATAATATTATCTCTTCTCTAGGTAAGCGAATTACTTTCATCGAAGATTCTATGAATAAGTCTATACGCGCGGAGACGAGAACGGTACCTCGGGGAGATATAATAGACGGCGGTGACGCTGATTAGAGAAGAAAGCGACGCGTACTAGTAAGACGAGTTTTAGTCGTGGAGAGCCGAAGATTTAGATAAAGACGAGAGATAATAGCGAGCTAATAAACGAAGAGAGATAATAGTCGAAGCATAATCGTAGGAGAGAGCCCGGGAAGGTATAATATTATCTATTACCGTATAGTATTAACTATAGTACGACGGAGCTAATATTAGTATAATCTAACTCGGGTTATATCGTATCGCTTATATGGGCGGTGTTTAGATATATCTCGGGGGAAATCACCGTAAACGCTCTCCCGGATGGTCGACGAAATGGATCTACTAGAAGCGAGTGTATAGTGGATATTAGATTCATTCTACGCTTCACTATACGTCTTACGAGACTGTATCTCTAGGATGAGAATAATAACCGAAGGGATACGGAGAAGCGAAGTTACGTAAAAGGATAATCTCCGTGGAACTCGGCGTATACGGCTAAATGAGTCTTTCCTTCCTATCTATGAGAATATATGTATTGAATATATTAGTGTAGATTTCTCCGCTGTCACTCGATCCTCTAGCTAAAGCTAACTAACTTATACTCGGTGGGAAGCTCCGCGTATACTCTATATAAAGCCCTAAGACCCTCTATTTTAAGCGCCGCCCCTAATAATTTAATACTATTAGCGCCTTTACTTTTTATCTTCTAACGGTGTGAAGATATCTCTGCGCCCTATACTGAAGCTTAATATCGTGTTCGTACTCTATTATTACTAATTCCGAGTAACACCTAAATTATTCGTACTATATATCTCTAACCGTAGAGACTCGATGCTAATTCGAGTCTACTCTAACTTAGCTCTGTGAAACTCTACTTATGATTACTCCGTAAATAGATCCTCCAGGTTCTCCGGACGAATCACCGACCCATCATCGACTTAGTCTAACTTCATCTAATCTAACTTAGTTTCCATGTCCTCGGGATTTACGACGATGAACCCGGGTGAATCAAAACTCATATTATCGGCGGGCTCGCCGAGTGCCGCATCGTTCAGTGAAGTATCTTGGGGGCTATTATGGGCCGATCCGACATCATTAGCTTCCCGGGTGGTTTTAGGCTCGGTCGGGAAAGGATGGAGAGAGGCATTATTAGCCGGGCCGATATCTTTATCTTCTATGCTGACATCACTCTCTTTCGATGAAGAATCACGGGGGGATTCATCGGCTGGACCGGTATCGCCGCCACTCTTCGCTTTCGCGCGGACGAGCGGGAGATAGGGATCCTCGTATCTAAAGTTATAGTACGGGACGAGCGCTACCCGGCTAATGGTCTCGTCGTCTTAAGGGTTTATCTACGTATTAAGATCGGGGTCGTATAGGAAACCGCTGTTTAGGTTCATAAGGTAGTCGGTGTCGGGGTAGAAAACCTAAGTCGACTTAGAATCGATCTCATTATTCGTGACCTTCTAGTAGAATCTCTAGGTCTCCGGGTTATATCGCGTAGTAACTTCGTTTCACTAGAAGGTAGTGCCGCGCCGTAATAGCTCATCGGCCGAATTTAGGTCGCGTATAAACAGAGTAAGCTTATCTTTATACTTAGTCGGGGTCTAGGGCGGAGGAGCGCGATCTATGAGAAGAGCTAAAGTTAGTAAGGTAAGGGGAGAGGAGAGGGAAATGATCTATAGAATGAATCTAACGGGAGACGGAAAGAAATACATTCATTTCATAACCCATAGAGATTAGACTTACTAAAGAGACTAATGATAGAATTGCGCTGCCGGGCGGTGGAGTAGGTCGAGATAATATTCGAGGCTTAGTGCCGCCGGGAAGGGGTGGTAGCGAATGGATTATTCACTCTCTTGTGCGGAATTTCTAACCTCTTGTTCCGCTATTTTAGGCGGGAACAACGCTGCCTTAATAGCTTACGAACGTACTCCTCGACTTACTGAATATAGCTGCTATCCCGAAGGTCTTTAATTAATTAATGGGCGTTATACCCGGAGAGGTTCTTAGTGGCTAGCAATATGCGCTCTCGCGCTTTCGCATCCACTACGCGATTCTCTATGTGCGCCTCCCCGGCGAGTTAGCCTAGTATCTTAGCGGTCGCGTTAGAATATAATCACTAGTTATACGTACCGAGAATATATATAGTTTATACGTATTGTATGTACTCTTAGCTCAGCCGATGAATCCGGCCGATTATTTGAACTACCGTGTTAATATTGTCGGGTATATCGAAGATAACTAACTTATAATAGGCCCCTTAAATGTTAAGCCCGAGAGCGGAGGAGCGGCTATTTAGTAGGAGAAAGAGGACGGGGTCGGTGGGATTATTCTATTTGACTAGAATGGAGCTTCGCTCCGCGACCGTAGTGTCGGGCTAGATAATATAGTAGCTAATATCTAGGTTATAGAGGAAGGCATCGGGACCTCATTACGTGTAAGACTAGTTAACCATAAAAACCGTTTTCCCCTTAAAGTTACTATTTTTATCTCCGAAGATAGATATATAAACGTACTTAGCTAGATATCGGAGCTTAATAGACTTCCCGGCGTAATAGGCGTAGGTACCGAGACGGTCTAGGTAGTTCGGGAGGGATGGGCTGGGTCGGGTCGCGTAGAAATAGTCACTAAACTCGTGGTCATCCGCGTTGTTAGTCTACTCCCGGGCCTACGCCGCCCCTTAATCCTTACGCCGTAAGAGTAAGGTGTTAAATCGAATATCGAAGGTAGCTAAATATAGATAGCGATGAATGGCTATATTTCGTAATCCGCCGGCACTAATGGTGGGTTTCTTAGTCGGTTTTCCGCTGTTATTACTATCTTTAATAAGGTGTTTCGAGAACGTAAACTAGATCTTCATAAATTTATTAACCTCTCACCGAGAGGGCCGGAGCTTTACATCGGCAATGTGAAAAATGAGGACGTTGACGCTCGGTAAATAGTACTCAGTGTAGTTTAACTAGATCTAGGATGTCATGGTTCACCGAAGTTAAATTCGGGATAGAATCGGTCGAAGAACTAGACTAGTGGTGGTGGCACTATTTAGCTTGCTTCGATTAATGAGCGTAGCGAAGGTACGGGGATTAAAGAGAAATAGCGGCCAGTCCTTGTACTTCTTCTAGTACTTTCCACACTGAGTCTTTCACTATAGTAGCGTAGACTAGCGATAGACTATTTCCGGGTCGAAGGGAAGTATAAAGGCGTCTAGGCTGTCGAGGTTAGACTCTCATTAGGATTGCCAAAAGAGATAGAGATATCCTAATAGATCCGAGATCCGGTTCATTATCGGAGTGGCCGTAACCACCCACTTCTTTAGAGTATATAGCTTATCGATGGCGACCGAATTTAGAGTTCTATAGTTCTTAAGTTGATGGCCCTTATTATAAATCACCCGGTGAAACAGTCCCGCGAACCGAGAAGTGAAAACGATGTAGTCTTCATTCTTAGCTATCTTATCATCATTAGCCTTATTAAACTCGAGCGCACCGTGTTGCTTAGCTTCGAGTTCTTAGGTGAGTTTGCGAATCTTACGAAGATCTTATTCTTTAAGCTCGACCTTCTTAAGGGTCGGGAGGAAGACTAGGCGCTGCGCATCGATGATCTCATTAACGTCGTTGAGTATAGTGATAATGGAGTCCTTATCTATGGAGGAGATAGAGTGAGTAGATAATTTATAGAATAGATCTAATGGAAATGAGATAGTTAGGGGGTAAATAAATCGGATTAAATAAGTATAGGGTAGTTAGAGATCTATGAAATGAATCTAATAGAAATGAGGTAGTGAATGGATCCATACTATGGACCACAATAATACGAAGGTACGGAGAAATCTAGATAAGGAAAGAGCCCCGGGGAGGAAGGGAAAGAAGCTTATCTTTCTCGGGTTAATTAGCGGCGGTACGGAACTTATTCTCCATCGACTTCTTATAGCTGGTTAAGGTGCGCTGGGTATAGATTTCGTAGATACACTAGACAACGCCGAACGCGGACATCGGGTCATTAGGCGGAAATACTCACTTAATTTCTCGCCGGACGAGCTTATCATCGGACGGAAGTATAATTTATCGAAGGGTCTCATTCACATCCGTACTTAGAGTACGATCGGTGCCATAGAAGATACGTAAGTTTAAAAGACTTCGCTCTTTCTTCTCACTATATTAGTGCTTAAGCCATTTAATATACTAACTATCTAGGGCCGTAGGCGAGGCGACAATAAATGTAGAACGAAAGTTCATTTTAGGGGCGAAAGGCTTAGATTAACCGGTGACCTTATTCTACGTATATTAATGAAGATACTATTGCTAAACGCGGAGCTTCATTATGGCCGCGTAGTAGATTAGATAGTAGTACTAGAATATTTTACTAAGACTATAGTTCGTCGCGAGAATTTCATCGGCTAGAGGCGAGTTCTCTATCTATATTTACTAGGTCGTACCGATAACCTAGTGGTGTTTCGAAACGAACTTAGCTAGATTATTCTTATACTACGGGTGAACGTAGATTCTCGGTCTAAGCTCATTATAATCTTTACTGATGCCTAGAAGTCGTGCGATAGTGCGGTATCCGGGGGCCGGTGCCGACACTACGGCGATTTTAGCCCGGAGGTTCTAGAATTCGTCCTCGATCCGCTGGATAGTGCGTTTTATAGAATTCTAGTACTTCTCGGGTAAGACCCACTCGGCTATAAAGATGTTCTCACTTAAATAAGCGACATCACTTACTTAGCTAGTGGAGAATACGTCGTGGACAATGTAGTAATGATCGATTAAGATCTAAAGGAAGACTTTTAGAGTGTTCTCGTTAATGAGAGCACAGACGTTGGCATCGGTGAAGGATTTTAACTTGGACTGTAGAGAGTACGAGGATTAGTAGGGCCGGAGAGCCAGTGAATAGAAATGGGACGGGACGTAGATTAGATTCAATAGGAGAAGGGCTCGGGATGAGCGAGGTGGTCCATAAAATAGATTCAATGAGTGGGAGACTTAGTGAATTCATTCCATAGATCATTTCGCGTATAGAGGAAGAGGAGAGAGAGGAGAGGATCCATTCTAAGGACTACTCTAGGCGTTAACTAACCTTCTTAGAAAGTTTCTTAGTTATATTAGTGAGTAGGTTATCATTAGCCACCAGCTTATTCAAAGTGTTCTCGGTGATCTTTAGGTCGGCTATGTTAAGACGCTCGGTTACATCGGGGCTGTTTAATTTCTAGTTCCGCTATAAGATGGCTATTTCGGACTTAAGGTTCTAGATGTTTAGTTCTTTTCTAGAGAATAATGAGTTATTCTGGAGTAGTTCTACCTCGCGCTCAGTGAGATAGCGAATAGATACGGGTTTCTTCCGGCCGAACTTAGAAAAGGATGCCTTTTCATAGTAGCTAATAACGTACCGTAGTAGAGAGAAGGCGCGGTAAAAGTCATTAATAGTAATTAGACCTTAGCGTACTTAGCCGGGCTACTCTTTTTCGAAAGATTCGAGAAAGTAGATACGGAATTTCTTAATAATTTTATAGATTTGGGCTACGTACGTCACTTTAGAAAAGATCTATTTATTAGTTCGGAGGGCTCCTAGGAACTTCTCGAAGTACGGGTCATGGTTAAAATCTAGTTCATCGCGGATTAATATCTCCTTAAGCTTCTATTAGGAGGTATAAGCTTTATCACCTTTAGAGATTTCCTTCATAATGTGGTTAAAGGAAAATATCGAGTTTATCTTAACTTCCGGAACATCGAAGCTCTACTTTTTAAGCGTAATGAAGTATATCACGGTTACTTTTATTCGCTAGATGAGCAGTAGGAGTTCGTAAGTGTTCTTTAGCTTAAGATACCTAGCCAGGAAGCTTTAGTTACGCTATATGGTACGGTCGGGCTTAATGTAGGTATATCTATAGAAGTGCTTAGCTAGATTACGTACGAGCTTATTACGATCTTTAAAGGGGAAGTTATTCTCGCTCTTAATATCTTGCAGTGCCTTCTGTTTACGCCGCTATTAAGCGACTACCTTGGAGATAGTGTTCATAGATTTAGTACGGTTCTCGGTCTCCGGGTTAGTAGACTCCTAGTCGCTAAAGTCGATAATACGATCTGTAGACTTGGTGAACTTCGTAGGTTTCTTAGTCTTTGATAACTTAGTTGTCTTCGGGCCTACTGCCGAGATGGTATTAGACTTAAGAAGACTTTATACGAATTTTACTAGGTTCTCGTTCTTCGAATCGCTAGATTTATGATCGCTGAAGTCGATAATACGTTCTATAGACTTAATAGACTTCGTAGATTTTTTGGCCTTCGCTAGTTTAGCTATCTTTAGACCTACTGCCGAGGTAGTGTTGAACTTAGGGAGGCTTTGTACGAATTTTATTAAATCCTCGTTCATCGGATCGCTAAATTTATGGTCACTAGAATCGATAATACGTACTGCGGACTTAGTAGACTTTATAGATTTCTTAGGTTTCGCTGCCTTAGTTATTTTCTTAATTAGTGCTAAGATCGTATCCGACTCATTCGATAAATCGCTAAACTTCACTGGCGCCGCTGCTTTAGCTAGGGCTACGCGCTCGACCTCCAGATCGGCCACGATCTTCTTGGTGTTCCGGTATTACTGCTTAAGCCGGGCCTCTCTGTTCTTATTGAAGGCGGTGCGCGGAAGTTTCTACTATTCTTACTTTAAGCGAACTATAAGGTCTTTCTCTTTCTCGATTTCTTTATCTACTATTACTAGGTCTCGCTTAGATCGCTTCGGCGGCGGCGATGACGAGGAAGCTAAGGTCGGTCTCTTCTTTCTCACTATGGTTAGAAACGTCTATCGGTAGAGATAAAAGAGATTAGTTAAGCGGTCTATGGAATGGATTCGCTAGAACTTAGGGCTATAGGCTAAGGGAAGTTAAATAGTCTATGGAATGAATTCATTGGACTTAGGGACATGGAATGAATTCACTAGACTTAGGGAATATAGAATGAATCCACTGAACTCGGGGATGTGAATAGAGAAGAGTTCAGTGGTCTATGTGAAGTGGTCCATGAAATGAATCTAATGGTGAATTCACTCACCTCTCGCTTAGATTTAGCTCTGCTTTTACCCGACGATTAGCTCGGCGGCGTGGATCGAGCCTTACGCGGCGGAAATGAGTGCGGTGGTCGGGCTAAAGAGAAGAAGAGATGATATTGAATGGCCTTGATGAAATGGAATAGTTTTCGGCGTGAAATGGGTCAGTTTTAATGAGTTTAATAACGATGGCGCTGATGAAAGTAATTAAGAAGAAAGATAAGTGTGAATATAGATAAGAAAACAACGATAATAGAGCCCGCTAAGGAGAGCGTACTTATCTATCGAGGTAAGGAAAGAGTGAATTCTACTAGATCTCTCAGAATTTATTAGATTCATTTTATAGATCACTTCTAAGCTATTTAGCCTTGTAGTCTTTCGGTGAATTCATTCCAGAGATCACTAATCTACGAAGTCTCTCTACTAGTTAGGGGGCCGGCTAGTTAAGATAAATAAAATGAAGAATTAGCCTTATATATCTTTCCCTACGCCTCGTGAGAAGGTCGTTCGTTAATATAGTGGGTTTCACTCTTAGTTAAGAAGTCGAAGAATATACGAATGTACGATAAGAATATATTTTACAGCTCTAATCTCGATCGTATAAGAGCTGATGATTACTCAGTACGCTAGAGATCGAGAGCGAGTTACGCACTAATCCTTTTCGGGTATATCGGTGGGTCTCCGCATTTTTCGTATAAATTACTACGTGCTAAGCCCACTCCGTCATTCTCGCGGTATCGTCATTTTAAGATCTCACCTCGTTAGGGAACGACACGATTATGTGAGTAGTAGAAAGAGATAGATTAAATAATACTAATGTTATCCTAGTTATATAGTCCTTCTCCGGCTAAACGGAGATACTATGAGAACGGTAGTGGTCGTTATAGAGAGCCCGAGGGCGATAGATTACGATGGTTCATAGAATGAATTTAATCGGTAAACCATTATATTTATACATTAAATCTAATTTATAGATTCTCTCTCTTCTTTATAAGTATATATTCTCCTTATGATTCCGATCTTCGCGGTGTACGCCCCGAAACAATATTTTGTCCTTTAGTTTCGTTAACAACGTCTATTTATCGTTATACGGTGTCTACTTCTATATAGTCTCCCGCCTAGTTTATTCGACGTTACTATATCGTAATTCATTCGGCCTATCGTTCCGGCGACTATAAAATCCACTTAGATAGGTCGGCGATTTACTCGGTACGATAGCGATGGTTCATTCGCTTATTACGGAGGCCGAGCCACTACCATACCTTAAGGGGAACTCGGTGTAAATACTCGGGGAGAAGTTCTCCGTTCACCTCGTAGCGATTAACGTCTATAGAGTACCACATCCGTCCTATATTCTTAGTCTTTTAGGTTAAACCGTGCCGGTAAGAGTATAGGAGAAGCTAATGCCACTTGAAGAGATACTATGTGTGGATACGTACGAAACTTCGTCGGTGTTCGATCCGATCGAACGGCGTATATGTTAATCGTATGTATACGCGGCGATAGAGAGTACGGTAGGGTTTCTAGTCTTAATGCTAACGTATAAACCGGTCGTCCTAGTTAAAGAGATAATCGACGAGGCGTAGGGGCTCCTTAAAATCGGACTTATTATTAGTCACGGTGTGGATGCGCCTATCTAATATAATCTAACGAAAATATTAATAGTAGAAGAGCTACGGATTTTAGAGTGTCTCTTCCACGTACTCGGGTTTTATTTCGCGCTCGATAGAACGTAAGATATCAATCCGAAACTGCTCGAGGTAGATATACACCATTCACTATAGAAGACGCTTTACTACGGGAGTATAGTATAAGTTCTCTTCGAGAAGGCGGAAGGCGAGGTTAAGTCGCCGTTCGTAGTTAAAGAAGTCTCGGACCGACTTCTCTCGGCGTAGATATACTCCCTGTAAAGCCCGATTACTAAACGAGACTAGGTGAGTGATGTTAGCGTGAAACTCTAATCGGCGTTAATCGATGCGCGGTTTCATCCAATAGTACCCATAGCGAGGGAGAGTGTTGTAAAATCCTAGACTAATTTAACTACGACGGCGAGGGACTATACTCTCCGCCTTTACCGCGTTCTCTCTCTATTCGTCTTCTAAGAGGTCACGTCTACTCTACTAAAGAGCGGGTTTTCGCGAGAGTTACTACGCGCCCAGGGTAAACCGAAGATAGCGAAGAAATATGGCTATTATCTTCGTCTACTCCTATATAATCGCCTCTAGGGTCGTCCGAGCGTGAACGACTTTAAATTCTAACGCGAAGCGATTGACGTGGTGACGAAGGAATAGAAAGTATATCTAGATGAGGATAGTTTAAATATACGGGGGGTGACTCTAGATCGAATGAATCGGTGCCGATGAGGGCGGTTACGTGCGGAGAGTGTTCATGATGGCGACGGTACACTCGTATATAATGCGCGCCTTCTAGCGAATCCCGTAGTTCTTTCGTCGATTATTATGGAGAGCGATTCGTATTCGGTATCGACTCTAAGTATAGGCCCGGCGTAAGACTTACCTCTCTCGAGGACGTTCACCGGCCACGGCGCGCGCCGTCTTACTCACTAAGGGATTCATCGTTAGCTCCTCCATTGCATCGTTATTAAAGGGGATTCGTTTATTAACATCGAACACCTCCTTTACCGAATTGTAGTTCTGAATATATCGGACACCTTCGCGATAAAGGCGCGACCGTTTCGGTGGAACGCTAGTGATCGAGACGACGTCACGGAGCATCGACTGTATATAGAAGCGAGCGTCGGCGTCATTCTGCGACGATATCCTCAGTTCTTCCTAGTAGAGCCACTCGATATAGAATTCGAGATAATACCGTCGCTATAGGTACGTGGTGGGGACGTAGGGTATGTGAGAGTCGGGGGGCGGGCGAGGGATATAAATCTCTTATTCTAAGTCGAGGTAGAACCGATCTTGATCGATGTATTCTCACCGTAGTACTCTTCGGATCTAGTCATTTCACTATTAAAGCGTATCGAGGACGGTGGTGGCGGAGTTACTCTAGGTCTTAAATACTAGCTTAGTCCCTTTAGCGTAGAAGAAGATCTAAGGGTCGCGGAAATTCTATAATTCTTTCTATATCTCGATTCGATCGATAATCGCGCTCTAGAGTGGTTAAAGAAGGTATAGCTGGAGGATATAGTGGATCGTCTAGATACTCTAGTAGCTCGTAGTGATCGCTTAACGGCCCTCGATCTACGCCGCTACGGAGTTCGCCTACGCTTAACGGAGCGACGCGGAGAGATGTTATAAAATATAAGAGGGCGCGATCGACTCGAGGGCTGAGAAAAAGATCCGATTAAATCATCGTTTTAGTTGGTGCTGTGTTAAACCGATAAAGTGGCCATCAACCGAGATATAGGGAAAGAGAAAGTATATCTCAATGTCCCGAGCGCCGAAAAGCCGAGCGGCGAAGAAGTGAGGGATGTCGCGTAGGAGAGTCTAGACGGCGCGAGGAACCGCGGGCTCATAGTCTTCCTGATTTAGCTTATGGTGATGATCTTGTGTCGGTGGCTCGCGATATGTCGTGGTCGTAATATGGATATCCGCCGTTATATTTTTCCGGACCTAAGGCGCGAGCTCGATATTTAATTCTTCGCGGGTAAAGCCGAGGAATGTAGCAAAACCGAGGAAACTATCGACATTAGAGGATATCTTAGGGTTCGTTGGCGGAGTGGTATGCGTATGGAGATAGACATGACGTGGGTAGGGATGGTCGATACTCGTTCTATATATCGTTTCTTCTCATTGTGCTACTAAAGGAGTAAAATCCGCTTAGGCTTGATCTAGTGTAAGTAGTTGGTCGATATCGTGATCTGGCCGTAATACGGAAGGAAAGTTCGCTCGTAGGAAGTAGGACGAGAGGTCGTGATGCTCCTGATCTCCTACGACATCCTTATACTTTTGTTCGAGTCGAGTATACTTCTCTAGTGTATAGCTATAGTAATCGTCGAAGTAATACTGAGAGAATAGCTTCTATACCGCGAAAGAAATCTAGTCTCGATCGTCGTCGTCTTCCTCACTATTCTCACTATTATAGTCTAGGCTCTCTTTCTCTTCGTCTTCTTCGTCTTTCTTCTTTAATTCTCGCGCTTCTATCTCGTCGGAATTAGTTAGATTGAGAGAAGTATTAGAGCTAGAGAAGTAGTTAAAATCATTTAGGTCGTTAGAATCATTGGGAATATTCTGCGTCGCTGTTCTAGAGGAGCGAATAGATGAGGAGATATCTATCGCGGTACGTATAGATATTAGGGATGTCGTCGGAAGACTAGTTAGTCTGGGAGAGAGCGCGCTCGCAGAAGAAGTGTGACCCATAATATTGACCCGAGAAGTTGTCTCGACGACTGATTAAGTAACATCGTTATTATTCTCTTCATCACTATCATTACTCTCGCTAGATTGTGAGTGTAAGTTATAATCTTTACGATTCTAAGGATATTGAGATAGTTAAGTAAATAGTCGATATACGCGAGGAAGAGTAGATAATGTAGAGATAGTAGAAGTGGTAGAGAGATGACTTAACGATTGTGATCCGCTAGATTAGGGGCGAGGAGAGGCAAAATAATGATGAATCTGCCGTTGATTAAGAGAAGGAGTCTATAGCCGACGATGTGACGTGGCGAGAGTATTCTAAACTCGTTTATGATCTTGGCTTATATCTAGACTTCGGAATAAAGGTGGTTGAGATAGTGTAGCTATTAATCTAGTACGGTTAAGAGATGAGCGTAATAGTATAGAGGCTATATTACCTATGAGAAGAACGAGATTGACGTAACTAGTCAGTATTAGTGTAGAGTGTATGATGCTCGTTAATATTAATGGTAGTGAGTTGTCGTGTAGTATCTTCGACGTCACGGATAAAGTTATATCCTTCTAGACGTAATCCTATAGCCTAGACGGTTGGCTTAGAATTAGGAAACTTAAAGGGTTGCTCAATAAGAGACTTAATGCGCTGTTGATTAGATACTTGCTGTCCTTGAGCTCTCCCTTGTTGTCGTCGTTGCCGGAGTCTTCGTTGCCGAAGACGATCTTGATCTCGTTTACGCTGAATTGAAGGATCTAGAGTATCATCTGTCGATAGTGGTCTACCACGTTTCGGTACTTGAGTAGACTTCATCACTAAGGAATATCTTATAGGAGAAATGTCTTCGAGATATCGTGTTAAAGTACTGAAGCGGTGAAGAGTATATTGTGATTCGGCTAAGTTACTAAAGATGGAATCTATAAAAAGACTAGCGTTGCTATAGACGAACCAATGAATGAATTGTCACGCTGTAGGCGAGC
>NW_006912994.1:15863-18252 GCF_000585535.1 Cladophialophora psammophila CBS 110553 | reverse complement strand
CGGCACACCTGCCTACCCGGTTCTCAGTCCTGGTCGCAGAAAAGGCTGTGTCTAACATATATCTTTACTATCCGTAAGTCGTATACGTCTAAATGACGAGTGAAGAGTATTAGTGAATAATATATTCACTCCTTCTATAGCATAAATATTCCGTTATAATCATCGATCCTCGATCTTTTCTTTCCTTGAACTACTTAATTCGTTTTCTCTATAAACGCTTTTCGTTTACTATTTATATACGCTCTATTTATATTAATACGTTATACTGTAGTTATTTCGCGTCACTAGTTTTTAAGTTTTTTAATTTACTTTATTTAAGCTTTTCACTAGTGAGTCTTATACGTTAGATATACTTATCGTATACTAACCGCTTTTAGTGTCTACTACTACTAATTTAGCTACTCTCACTACTTCTTTTACTCCCGGCCCTAGCGCTATTATTAGTGACTTCGATAATGAACGTCGCCCCCTTAGTAGAGGTAAACGTTATATATATCGCCGCTATTATACTACGTATAGTATACTAATCGTTTACTAGCTCGTCGCTTCTCCTCGTCGCCTCGCCCGGCTAAAAAAACTAAGAAGAATTCGCGTAAGGAGGCGCTAAGTCTACTCTACCGCCGCTATCTTCGCCGTCTATATAGCGGTAACGACCCCAATAAACTAGCTCCGAGCTAACTACTTATCTACGACACCTCTACGAGTAGTACGCGCTACTCCCGCTATATTATTAATAATCGTAATAGCGCTACGAGCTATATTTCTATAAGTTCGCTATCTATATACTATTATTATACTAATAATCTACGAGGTCTCTACTTCTTACGTACGTCGCGTCTAGAAGCTACTTATCGTCAACGATATCTACGGTCGCGGCGACCTCGGCGCCCCGGCCCTCGTGAAGATTCGAGGCCTCGTCGACATTTTATCGCGCGAGATGTAGACGATCGCCGCCCGCGCCGCCCGCTTCGCCCCCGGTCTCTCTACTATTAGCGAGGCTCGCGCCGCCGACGCTACTCCTAGTAGCTTAGAAGTAGTAGACGTATCGTCTACGATCTAAATGAGTCTACTTCTCGAGGCTATTCGTATCGATATCGATACACTTCGTAAACGTATACGTATACTTCTCTTATACGTATCGTATATTAATAGTAGCTAGTGACACTTTAAGCTCTATAAATGAAGCGATAAGACCTTTAGTGTCTCGTTCTCCGAGGAGAAGAAGAACGACAGCGATAATAACGTCGCGGCGACTTAGCTAACGTACGCTATAGAGAGATTAGTTAGAGCGTAAGTTAATATTATTCTTAGACCGCGTACGAGTCGTACGCGTATCGCTTATAGCCTTATATAGTTAGATGATTAAATTAGGCTTAGACTCTAAGAGTTACGGTTACCGCCGTAAGCTTCTCTACGATACGCTAGCGTATCGCTACGAAAGATAGTATAGAACCGTAGCCCCCTAGAGTAATTAGATAGTACTATATTAGTAAACGCTTACGAGCGTAATACGCCTCGCTTACGAGAATTAAATAATCACTTCTATCTTTCTTTCCTCGTACTTACTCTAAATCGTTCGATTTCGCGTTATACGTTCTCTAAGTACTCTTCTAGCTCTTAGAAATCGTACGTCTCCGAGAACTCTTTTTATCTTATATAGAACTAAGTCTTATCTCGAAGTTAACGTTCCTTAAGTACTTCTTTAATCTTCTATTCTTCTTCTTTCTTAATATTTATAGGCGGCGATAAGGCGACTCTAGGTCGCGCGCGATACGCCTATAATAAAGAGATATAAAAGATATAATAAAGTCGACTATACTTCCTTAGTAAATTAAGTCGATAAGTATTTACGCTAATTCTTTTAATAACCTCGAAAGAATCTAGAAATTAATCCGTAAGCTTTTTACTTGCGCGTAGCGTACGAATATACTTTATCGTAAGAAGAACTTATAATCTAATTACGAACTCTATAGTCTTTCGTTACTTATTATAGTTCTTAGCCACTCGGTTAGCGTTACGCTTCGCTATTACGTATATCTCGCTCACTATACGGAGTAATTTCGCTAAGACTTCGGCTCTCTCTCTCGCGACTATATTCCCGGGGTCTTTCGTCTACTTCTCGTCTACGATATTTATATATATCTTCGGCGAGAATCTATATATAATACTAAACGGTACTTCTTCCGTAGTAATATTCGATATAGTGTAACAAGGCAAGGTGGCTGTGCTGTGATGGGCTGTGCTGGGCTGGTAGAGCGGTGGCAAGGTGAAAAAGTTGTCTAGTCACATGTCAAACCTAAATGGGCTGGCAGAGAGGAGGTGCGGAACAGTTTACAGTGCTGGCAGTGTGCCATTCATTTTTTACAGATTGAGCAGAGTATTATGAATT
>NW_006912994.1:0-15683 GCF_000585535.1 Cladophialophora psammophila CBS 110553 | reverse complement strand
CGTCTACCTAAATCCTGAGAGTGTTTTATCAGTCCTGTCCTGTTCCTCGATGCTGCCGCTGTGCTAGGTGTTCGTAGCCCTAGCCGCTGCCTCTCTGGGTGTTGTTTTTGTTGTTGTTGTCAGTATCAACCAGAAACGCGTTCCCGATTCCCGATCTGCTGGACAGGCCTCTGTGCGTTGTTGCACGTGCACGCCAAACCCTGAAGTGCTCTGTTACAATAGTATTCATTACGTACTCAGCGCTAGCTAATAACTTAGCTTAATTTAACTATTAATAGTTAACGTAGCAGCGAAGATAGCACTCTAGGGTCTAATTAGTTCGCTCCGTCTATTCATTAGTTTATAAATAGAAGGCGGTTAAGAAGAGTCTACGAGTCGTAAGGTATAAGTAGAGAGTTCCTTAGTAGATTAACGTAAACGTCGAATCTCTATCACTAACGATTAATCTCGGTGCTCCATACTTAGTAATTATCTTTTCTAGTACTACCCGGCCTAGATCTTAAGCGTCTATCGTACTACGATATAGTATTAGATTCACTATTTTCGAGTATCTATTTATAATAATTAGTATCGAATCGTATACGTCTCGCCCGTACAACGACGGCGGAAGATCTACGATGAAGTTCATCGAGATATTTTACCACGGCTCTTTTAGCTATAGTAAAGGCTCGAGCTATCTATAGAGCTTATACCGTAAGATCTTTATTCTCTAATAAATATTATAGATAGTAATATATACGTCTATATCGCGCCTTATCTACGGCCATTAGTAGTGTCGTATAATAGTGTTAGTTATACGTCGACGTTCGAAATATTCTCTCTATTACGGGTTATTATGATTTACTCTTATGATCTCTTAACGAGTGGTAGAATCGCGAGATATATATACTACGTCGTTTCGTCGTACGAGACCCGTACTATTAACGCTCTAGGCTCTCTTAAATACACTACGTATAATTCGGCCCTCGGACGTCGTTAATTACTAAGCCTTCGTACACTATTAATTTAGTGCTTAAAGCTCCTTTATACGGGTAGTAAGCTCGTCGCTACGTTAGCGTACGTCAGCCGACTACTACTTATTTCCGCTTAGCTTAATATTTAGAGCTTTAGTATTAGATAGCGTTACGACATTATATACGCTTTCGGTAGGGTTTCTACTACTCTAAATCTATACTCGTATTAATACGTTAACGACGATCTCGTCGTTAACTTATATATAATTAGTATACGATTTATTATCGCTAATCTTAATTCTCTTTCGTAAGAGACTAATTAGAATATTCTTATTAGAGATATTTCTCTTCTCTATATAGTTTAGACGGCGGAATAGCTTATTAGCTAAGTTATTCTTATCTCGTCTTCATTATATACGGAAGTTATATACGACTAGTACCTCGGCCTATCGTATCTAGCGTTTATTTAAGACCTTCGTAGTTATAAAAGCTTATAACGCCTTATAGTCGGTTAATACTATCGTACTACTTATAGATATCTTAAGATAATAACGTCACTTCTTAAAAGTATATACGATAGCTAATATCTCGCCGTCGCCCGTGTAGTAGTTTCTTTCCGTAGAAGTTATCTTCCGCGAGAAGAACGCTACTAGCTTCTATAGCGTACGACCTCTCGGCGACTCGTATACTTATATTAGTATATCGTTAATCGCCTAGCTTAATATATTCACCTCAATACGAGATTACTTCTCCGAGTCGAAGTGCGTAAGTATAGACGTCTACGTAAAGCGCTCTTTTAGCGTACGAAACGTATAATTAGCCTCGGGTATTCATATAAAAGAATCTATTTTCTTATCCGCTACTATATTCGTAAGGAGATCTATAATAGATACTACTACCGCCGAATATTTATAAATAAATTCTCAGTAGAAGTTAGTAAAGCCTAGAAAGATCTAAATCTCTCGGTACGATTTTAAAATAGATCACTCCGTTATAACTTATACTTTACTAAGATTAACCGATACGTCTACGACTTCTACGCGAAACCTAAGAAAATTAACTTTCTTAGCGTAGAACTTATATTTAGATAGCTTAATATATAATCTATACTATCGTAACCTCTTAAGTACGAGTCGTACGTATCTCGTATACTTCTCTTCGTCCCGGCTATAGATAAGTATATCGTTCATAAATGCGACGTATATATCGTTTAATAGCTCTCTTAACGCCTTATTAATATAGGTCTAAAATAACGCTAAAGTATTAGTTAGCTTAAAGAGTATAATATTATACTCGAAGTACTCATAGCGCGTACGAAACGTAGTCTTTTAGCGGTTCTCTTCCGCTATAAATATACGATAATAGACGTTCTTAAGATCTAGCTTTATATATATCTTAGCGCCGCTTAGGCGATTAAGAATCTTAAAAATAAGCGGTAGTAAGTAGCGATTCTTTCTCGTTATCTTATTCAGCGTACGGTAGTTAATATATAGTCGTAGACTACTATTCTTCTTTACTATAAATAGAATCGAAGTACTCGCTAACGATTCGCTTACCTTAATTTATTCTTTTACTAAGCTAGTATCGATATACTCGCGTAGAACTTATAGTTCCCTCGCGCTTAATAAGTAAATAAATCTATAAGGTACGGTCTCGCCGTCTATAATTAGAATCGAGTATTTAACCGTTGTTCTCTTCTTAGCGAAGTCTTCGCTAGACTTATAATATATTTCAGCGAAATTACTAAATATATTTAGTAAAGATTCTTCGTCTTCTACTATATTCGCGAGCGTTACGCTAGCGCCCCGTATACTAGTAGCTTCTAAGGAAATTACCGTCATTATACCGATGGTACTTCCATCGATAACCGTATCTTCCATTAGTTTATATAGCGATACGTATATAACTCGCTAACGTTTATTACTTTTATAGCTCTACGTACTCGAATCTTAATCGATATTAAAATTAATCTTTACTAGTTATAGATAGTCTAGGATCGCATTATAACTCTAAATATCTATTACGATATAGTTATACGTACGCTTTCTACGTTCGCCTCGTATATTAGTAGTATACGTATCTAGACGATACTAGCTATACACTTTAATAACGTATCTAGCTACCGTTCTTACGCGGTACTTAATGACTATAGGCTTCATCTCTATTTCTATAATAAGAAGCTAAGAGATAAAGTTCGCTTACGCCTCACTATCGAATAGCGTACGTATTACCTACGGTCCGTATAGCGTATTAATTTAGACCTCTAAGATAAGTGATTACGATATTCCGGGTTAATTATTCGCGTCTATATCTTTAGGAAACTCTAGCGCTACGGCGATACTAAGTAAATTAGAACTTAGTTTTTTAATTTATTCTTATCACTAGTTATTAAGGTTCCTACCGGGGCCTAACTGGGTTAGGGTTCCTAGTAACAATCCTAATAGTATGAACTGGTTAGGAAGAACGTAAGGTATAAGAAGTCACTTATCACTAAGAACTATAAGTCCAATAGTTAATATAAGTTAACTACGAAGAGAGTGTAAGCTATCTGAGAGGGAAAACGAGAGTATATATAATGCTCATACTCTATGCGCTCTATGCGCTCTATGCGCTCTACTAGCAGAGCTCATAGGGCCGATAGAGCTAATAGGGTATATTACGTAGTTTAGCCTTATTCCCTTATAGATCCTTCCATCTATTTAATGAGTGTCTTAAGCCGCGCTTTCGCAGCTCGTAACCGGTCTCTTCTAAGGCTGTATCTAACACTATCCTCCCTCCGGTTAGATCCTTATTCTAAGGATTTATCTTAGCGATAATATAAAAGCGGAACACTACTTAACTTAAATTTATCTAGGTCTAAAGATATCTTCTTTCTTCTCTCCCCTTCTCTCTTCTAGTCTTCGAAAAGTTTCCTCTCGTTAACGCGCTTCCGAACGTCGCCTCCTCGCTAAGAAGATAAAACACTTAGGTTCTCGCACTATAGCTTCTTACTCGAATTATAGTAAGTCGTTATCTTTTTACTTCCTTTTAAAAAGTAATTCTCGTTGTAACGAGTACACCCGGAAAAATATAAAATATAATAGTTAATACTTCGAGAATAAGTTTTAGTCCTAGAAGAAGAAGAAGAAAGAGTTGAAGAATCGCTACCGAGAGGCACGTAAAGAGCTAGCTAAACGGGCTTAACGATTAACTTAGCGAATGACTTAGATACGAGTAGAGATCGCTAAGTTCGTAAGTGAATCTACCGAACTAGAGCGTCGATTAGTGAGATATTAGCGATAGATTAAGGAGTATACCCGTATCTAAAGCGATATAGTGATCCGGCAGTCTTAGGTGTTAAACGCTCTTAATCGAGAGAAGGGCTATACTCCTAATGAACCCGAGCCGCCGATAGCTCGGCACGAGTTTACTTTTAACGATGGATAGCTAAACGCCTTACTAACGTTAGAAACTACCTAGGGTGATCCTTCTTTATTTTCTTTAAAAGTTCCTTCGAAAGGTTAACTTCCGGCTCCTAGCTATTTTTACACTCGTCGTACTCTAATTATTTAATTAGATACTAAGGGGTACCACGTATAACGCGTCTTTTAAAAATTTTCTTAATATTATATTTCTCTAGTGCTAATTCTTTATTCAGCGGTAGTGTCTTAACTAGTTTAACGTTCTTTAGTGCTAGTTTAAGAAGTGCTTTGTGAAATACATTATATATACGTATATCTTTCGATAATTCCAGTCGATATATAACTTTCTTAAGCTTATCTTTAATCTTAAATAGTCTTAGCTTTATATAGTTTAGTTTTCTACTTAGTCGTTTTATTTTAATGTTTTTTCGTAAAGAATAGACGGAGTTCCTCTTCTCTAGGAGCGATCCCTCGATTCGTTTCTTATTTACGTATTTTACTATTCTTTCTACGAGGAATCCTAGATCTAATTTAAGTTAGTCGTGAAGTTCTCTTATAGTAAGAGCTATACTTAGAGCTCTAGGGTTCGGGCTTCCATCTATTGTCTTCTCGAGTCGTAAATAAAATCCGTAATTCGCAAAGAATGAGCTCATTTCTATTGCTAATTTATGGTTGTTAAAGTAAAATTATATTATTAGTAGTAGTCGTATCTAATTAGTTTAACTATAATTCATATATATTCGTAAGTATTATTCTAATATTTAGTTAATTCTTTCTATTTATTCATCGGTCTATAGATGAAACGATATAAATAGCTTATACTTCGTAGTTAGTAGTTTCATTAGTACTTTTTAGAACTTAAATATAAAGAGCTTATCTCTATCTATAATGATTTCTTTTAGTATTTCGTAGTTAGTAAATACGGTTCGTAGAAATTCGTAGACGAATTCTTCTATCGTTGACTTCTCTAGGTATAGTCTAAAGTAAAAAAACTTTATTAATCTATTATATATTACGAGTATACTATTATAAGTCACTTCTATAAGAGATTCTTTAGACTTTAGTAGTTTCGTGATAAAGTCGAATGTAATCGACGTTTATACTTCTTCTAGAGTCTATAAGGGCTATAGTAGTTCGTAAGATCTATATCTTATATATTTTATTTATATATATATTTCGTATTAATTAATAAATTCCTAAATATCTTTTCTTATATACTTCTAGGGGTCGTAGTATCTAGTAATAAGCTTAATTATCTTATCGGCTTCTAGATATTTCATTAGTAAGTCGTTATAATAGTATTTCATCACTCTAAGTCGTGCGACTTCATTATATACTCGGTCTACGAAATAATATTCTTTAATGTTAGTTTTTAGTTCGTATTCGTAGTTATCTCGTTCGATTAATCCTTTAATATTTACTATTGTTAACATTAGTTATACGTAGGTCATATAGTCTCCTTTCGTCCGTAGAAGGGATATCGAGATTAGCTAAATATCTTTTACGTAATCTAATTATCGGCTTAAGGTATCTACCCTACCGTTTTCTTTATCTTTAACGTAGTAAATCTTAAAATTATACGAGGCCATAGTTTCCGCTTATCGCACTTATCTTTTATTAAGTACTTTAGTTATATTCTAATAAAGAAGATTTTTATAATCTAAATAGATCTTTACTAAGTATTTTAGTTCTTCTAAATATACTCTCTAGTATCTTAGTGCTTTCACTATTATGAGTAATTCTTTATCGTAAATATCGTAATGAAGCTCTAGTTCTATTATTTTTCTAGAAAAATAGATAATTAGTTTAATTTTTCCGTCCTATTCTTCCTATATTAGAACTACGGCTATCGCGCCGTCTAATACGTTAATTTTAAGGAAAGTCTATTACTCCGGGTCGAAGATCGTAAGAATCGGGGCCTTAGTAAAGACTTCCTTAAGTTTCTTAATTATTTACCTAGCTTCTTCTATTAGAGCGAAGGTCGCGACTTCTTTCTTTATTAGATTTATTAGGGGTGCGGTGATTCGCGAATAGTTCCGTATAAACTTTCGATAGAAATTAGCGAATCCTAGGAACGATTATAGTTCCTTTAGCGTAGTCGATTCTAATTATTTCAGTACGCTTTTAATATAGTCGGAATTCATCTTAAGTCTCTCTCTAATAACTATATATTCTAAAAATTTAACGTTATCTTTATAGAATTTATACTTTTTAAGTTTAACCGGTAGTTAATATTTCTAAAGAGTCTTTAGTACCTTCGTAACGTATTCTATATATTCTTCGTAGATCTTAGAGTAAATTAAGATATTATCTAAGTAAGCGACATAAAAAATGTCTAAATATTTTCTCAACGCGTTGTTAATAAGTATTTAAAACGTCGCTAATACGTTAGTGAGCCCGAATAACATTACACAGTACTCGAATAGTTCGTATCGAGTTCTAAAGGCTATTTTCTATTCTTCGCCTTTCTTTATACGTATACGATAGTACGCGTCTCGAACATTTAATATTATAAAGTATTACGCTCCCTTAAGCCGATCTTAGAGCTTATTAATTCTTAGTAACGGATAGATATTCTTAATAGTAATGTCGTTTAGCTTTCGATAATCTATATATAATCGAAGCTTTTCATCTTTCTTTAGAACGAATAAAATAGAGTATTTTATTTCTAACTCTAATGATCTAATATAGCCTTTCGCTAAATATTCTTTAAGGTACTTTCTTAAGGTCTTTTACTCGGTTTTCGATAACGAGTATAATAGTTTAAATATAAGATATTTTCCTTCTTAAAGTCGTATTTTATGGTCTTATAGTTTATATTCCGATAGAGCCTCGATTCCTACTTTCTTTTCGAATATAGACTTTAGTCTTTTATATTTCGATAAGCATTCCGTTGTAGTATTAATAAACACACGTACTAGTCGCATCTAAATAACCTTTTTAATATATTTCTAAGTTAAGCCTAGCTTAGGCTCCTAAGGTTTCGCGATGTGGTCGTAATTATCGAACCGTATCTAGGTTCCGGCCTAGTTAATAATCGAATTATAGTATTTTAACTAAGATATACCTAGTACTATATCGTATTTTATATTTATAATATCGAGATCTAATTCTTCTTAATATTCGTTAATCGTTAATCGTATTAATCGTAACTTATACGTGAGTTCGGATATAATGGTGCCGTCGAATTCTATAATTATATCGGATCTCAGTCTTTTAGTCTTCTATTACGATAGCTTCTCCGCTATTTTAGTATATACTAAGTTCTTAGTATATTCGGAGTCGATTAGAATATTAATCTCTTAGTCTTCTAATATATCTCCGAGAAATATAGGTCTAGCGTTAAATCTTATAGCTATGTTTAACTCGAGTCGTTAGTTTCTTCTTTTCTCTTTAGTTCTAACTAATCGTACGTTATCTCCGTTAGCTTTTCATCGTTAACGTCTTCTAGAGATATATTTCCGATAATATAGATATCTCTAGTTCTACCATCGTCTTAGTTTTTTTTTTAGTGAAGATAATTTATTTTTCTATTTTTTAGATCGGACACTTCGTAGTTATAGACTATATATCGTTTCACTAATTCTTTATAGGCTTACTATACTTCTACGATAGTTATATCTAGCTTCTCTAGCTATAGATAGTCGAGGTACTATATATATAAATGAGAAATTAGTCGTAGAGAATAGACGTAAACTATTCTATAAGGAAATAGTCCTTAAATACTAATATTAGGTAGAATTTCCACGAGTCGAAGAACCCTAACTTTTCGTTCTCGATAGATTCTTAAGACCGCTTATACCTCTATCTTTACTTTAGCTAGTATTCGATCTATCGTTAATCGGACTTATATCTCTTCCTTAGATATTTAGATAATCGCTGCGATTTCTCTTAGATCGTCTTCTATAAGGGCCCGTAATCGAGTTTCTTCTACTAAAACTATCTCTACTTCCCTTATTAATTTCTAAGTTTAGTGAGTTCTTATTCTAATTCTTTCTACTACTTCTTAAAGAATTTATTTTAGTTCTTCCTTATACTGGGCCTTCGATTCTTCACTAAGGTCTAGGTCGGAGTTATATTACGAATTAGCTATATTATATTCTCTTAGTACTTCCGGGTCTACTTTCGATATGTAAACGTTTAAGGTGTTCGAGTCGCCTTCTTAGTGAGTATAAATGAAGTTCGGGTAACTTCTTTTCCATGAGTATTCATCGTTTTAGTAGACCCTTATACTAAAGGTCATTTCGATTTTAAAAGGGAAGTTCTCTAGTTCGTATATAGTATAGCTATATTCTAGTAGTGTTAAAGTACAGTAGAGATCTAAACATATCCTTCTTACTTAATATTTAGTTCGGATATATATACGCGTAGATATAATCGTTATTAATATCGCTTTCCCACTATCGATACTTTCTCTAACTATCACTATTTCTTCTTCTACTATATTAACTTTAAGAATAGTCGTCGCTATTTTCTTAGTTTTAGATTTCTTTTCGGCAGCTACAATCTACTTTTTCTTACTTTTATAGTCTTTCGCGTAATGGCCTAGCTTACCGTAACTATAATAAGTCGTTTCTTTTTCTTTTCTAAAATCGATTTTCTCTTTTCTATTTTCTCTATTATTATTACGTCTTTTTTACGCTTAGTCTAGATCTATAGGTTATAGTCCGTAATAGAGTTCGCGCCTTTTCTAGATATTAGCTCGTTAAGCCCTTATTATATAAGTTTTTCGAATAATATTAGAGCGCTTATATTAATGATATTCTTTAATATCGTTATCTTCCTTAATAGCCGTAGCTATCTATTTCTCTAATAGTTTCTTCTCTAAATATCGAAGTTCTCACTTAATTTTCGGCTTTAATTCTTCTCGAAAGATAAAAATAATAATATTGTCTTATTAACTAAGCTTCGTATTTAGCGTTTTAAACTTAGTTATATATTCTTAAATAGACTTAGTTTATCGGAGGCTCACTATTTTCTTTTAAGCTTTCTTTTCTTTATCTTTCGCCCCGAATACTAATTTTATTATTTCCTTAAATTCTATAAACGTAGCGAAGAGGCTAATAGTCTCGTTCTTCTTATTATTCGCTTCGTTCTTAATATAGTTCTTAACGAAGAGTCTAAGCTAAGCCTCGACATTATCTTCGAAGTAACTTCCTATAAAGAGTATTTTCTATAAGTTATTCTAGAAGTTAGTAAGATTCATTAGAATATATAAATCCGTGTAGTAAATAAAGAATATAAGTTTGGATTTCACGCCGTTAAAAGACTTAGATGAGTTACTAATCTTTCTCTTAGTCACTGGTGCTGGCGCGGCGGTAGTTATTGCCGTCCTTAAGGTGCTCGGTGTCAACCTCGGGGTACTAGTAGTAGTAGATATAGTGTCGTTAAGAGATAGTCGTGCTGTGCGTCGTACTAGTTCGTCAATAAGCGAGATGAGTCGGTCGGGTCTTCCTTAGCTGCTTATAGGGGTCGTTCTTCATAATAAGGGTAGTAGCTAAAGTATTAAGGTTCCTACCGGGGCCTAACTAAGTTAGGGTTCCTAGTAACAATCTTAATAGTATAAACTAGTTAAGGAGAACGCAAGATATAAGAAGTCACTTATCACTAAGAACTATAAGTTCAATAGTTAACATAAGTTAGCTACGAAGAGAGTGTAAGCTATCTAGAAGGGAAAACGAGGGTATATATAATGCTCATACTCTATGCGCTCTATGCGCTCTACGCGCTCTGCTGGCAGAGCCCACAGGGCCGACAGAGCTAATAGGGCATATCACGTGGTTCAGCCTTATTCCCTTGTAGATCCTTCCATCTGTCCAATGAGTGTCTTGAGCCGCGCTTTCGCAGCCCGTGACCGGTCTCTTCCAAGGCTATGTCTAACACTAGTATACGAAGCGTTCGCGTTTTAACTACGCTTTAATTATCGACACTTCGCTTTCTTATATTCTTACTTTCCGTAGTTATAGTAAGATTTAGTGAACTTCTTCCGCTTAACTATAGAGTCTTTCTTTATCTTCTTATCTTCTTTAGGCTCTTTACTCGTAGACGATCTTTCGTGCGAGCCGTATACGGTTCGCTTACGAGAAGACGAGGAGTCATCTAAGCCTTTCTTTTTA
Organism: Cladophialophora psammophila CBS 110553; assembly: GCF_000585535.1. Lineage (NCBI taxonomy): Eukaryota > Fungi > Ascomycota > Eurotiomycetes > Chaetothyriales > Herpotrichiellaceae > Cladophialophora > Cladophialophora psammophila. The sequence goes on along the minus strand of NW_006912994.1, from coordinate 5,213 downwards.
GAAGTCGAATTATTCGTTAACTAGGACTCGGTCTTACTTCGTTATCTAAGTACGTCTTTATATCGTTAAGCCGAAGTTAGAATTTATTTACGAGAAGTAATCTCCTTATATTCATATATTACTTTAGCGCGAATCGCTAACGATAAGATATTAAGTAGTATCTATATCTTCCGCTTATCCTCGGTCATCGTTAAAATATTCTCTTCGATGTCTTTAATCTTCTAAAGTAGTTCTCGTACTAGCTAACTTAAGCCTTACTTAATAGTCGTAAGCTTCGTAAGTGCTTCTTCTTTCCGCACCGAAGAGTCCGCAACGACGTCCTTTAGGTAAGTAATGTAGTCTAATCATCGTTCGAAGCTAAATTTATCTTTAGCCCATGCGTTCACAGCTCGATTCGTTAGAAATATCGCTACGTATCGTATACGCTAAGTATATCCGTTCTCTATAACTTTAGGGAGAGCACTAAATTATAGCTCCCATCCGACGCTATATTTTTATAGTTCCGATATAAATTTTTTATTAAAGAACGGAGATATCCCTAGCTTAATGATCTTATTTAATATTAAACCTTCGTTATTTCCTAGACTTCCGTTTACTAGCCGCTTACGAGTCGGCAGCGTAGTGTCCGCGACCTTTATATATCGCGTTAACTCTTTATTTTCTAGTTCTACGAGTATAGCTTCGTTTTCTTATTTAAGGCGATATCGTACGAGTCTTCGCTATAATTCTTAATATCGTCGATATATCTATTCGTCTTCGTCGTCGAGTGTATCGAGAGGGTTAACTACGTCTCGCTCGAAAGTCGTATCTACTTCTCGCTCTTCTTCGCGCGAGTTACTCGGTATAGTTTAGCTCGACGACTAACCCGCGGATATATTCCCCGACCGAGAGCGAGTGATTACTCTCTCGCCGGTGGACATTCTACGTATCTTACGCTTATCGCTTACTCCGACCGACTTAGAGTTGACGCTTTAAGAATGTTAGAGATTCCTTAGTAAGTAGATAGAGTCTAACGATAAGCGTATATATAAGTCATCCCTATAGTATATAGTCGATACTATACACGACTTAAAGCGTAAGGGAGGAGAGAATGCGCCTCCTATACGAAGAGTGTACTAGTAATAAGGATGCACTCTCTAAGCCGCATCTCTTAGCTGGTGGTCTAATTATTCCCCGGTGTATTAGGCGTCCGTTCTTTCGATGTTTAGCCGAATCCGTAATAGAGACTCCTAAAACGATCTATAAGAGTATCGTCTTTACGTAGCGTAGATTATAAGTAGCTCTTTATAGCGAAACTAAGTATACCCTTACTCGATTTAGGTAAGAGATACTTCTTATTAAGTACGTACGCCGTGCTTTTCATCGAACTCTTTAATTATTTTTCGTACGAGGGCACCGGTGAAGTATTTTCTAGATTCTTATATATTATATTTATAGCCCCACCCTAGCTATTTAACTAACTAACGTTATTTTACTTTCTTTTCTTAAACGTCTAGAATCTATTTTACATCGAACTCTTTCTCTTTATCTATATTAATAAATAAAGAAGAAAGAGTTTCTTAGCGTTAATGATAAGCCTAAAGAAGTGAAACGTAAAATATTAAATAAATTCGTTTATAACGCTTAGATAGAGTAAGTTAATAAATATTTTTATCTATTCGTTGTTTAACGTAGAAAGACTCTATATACTTATTAGAGAGTTTCTTACTAGCTTTACGTAACTTAATATTTTTCGTTGAGAGTATAACTAAATCGCCTATTATAAATTTTATATTCTTACGGTGCTAATTATAGTAGCTCTTAATCTTTTCTTATGTTCTTTACTAGGATTCTTATAAGTGAGCTCGTATAGCTAAAACCTTCTTAGTATTTTATCTTACTTTCTTATAAATTAAGAGCGGTTTCTTTTCACCTAATTTAAGTAAATAAGGACCTTTAAGATTTCTTTTTATACTAAGTTTATAGTTATATACTACTTAGAACGGTATAGTATTAATTATATTATTCCGGCTATTATTAATAGCCTATTCTATACTACTAAGTAGTTCAGCCCAGTTACTTTATTCGTTATTTAGATAGTATCTTAAGTAGTATTTAAGTACTTAATTTAGCCGCTCTATTTATTTATCTATCTATGGATGAAAGGCGGTTAATAGCTTTCTCTTAACCGTAAGATAATAGCACATCGTCTCTTAATACTTCGACGTAAATAGAGAGTCTCTATTACTTATAATTATTTTAGATATTCTATATCTCGAGAAGACTTCATTAATTAAGATCGTCCTTAATTCTTAGGTCGTTATATCTTATTTATATAGAATAAGACGCACTATTTTTAAGTGTCTATCTACTATTATTAGTACCGCGTCGTAGACGCTATTTCGATACTTAGACGATAGTAGTTCTACGATGAAGTCTATAGTAATATCTTACTAGGGCTTTATCGGCGAAGCTAAAGAAACTAGCTCTCTATAAGGCTTATACCTTAGAACCTTTATTCTTTAGTATACATCATAAGTATCTATATACTCGTAAACGTTTCTCTTTACTCTAAGCCATTAGTAATAACGCTAAATAACTTTGAGCGTTCTAACTCGTCTAAAGTAACCCCCGTTCTAAGAATTATTATAATTAATTCTTAGGATCTCAGCCTTAATTGTTAAATCATTAAGAATATAAATAAGTCTATTTCGTCGAACTATTCCCGCTTAATTTAGTGTCTAATACTCTCTATCTACGGAGATTATTTACATTCGTATATCCACGAATCGATCAAGACTCTACGTCTTCCGAATCTAAACTTTTAGATTTACTCTTTCACTTAATTTAGGTGAGAAAGTCGGCGCTCTTTCTCTTTTAGGGGTCGCCCGGCTTACGTTTACTAGATAATCGTCCTCGATGAGTTCATTTAACTCATCGTTCTTCTACTTTAGCTCTACTTCGCTAGTAAAAAATATTAGGCTAAAGATAATATTCCATTTACTATCTTTTAGATACGGTTTTTATAACGACTACGCTCTCGTTAATATCGTAATTCGAACAGCGCTAATTAATATCGGTACTTCACCGTTCCCACCCGATTCGGATGGAGGTTCTAAGCGCAGGGCTATAAGTTTATATAGTATATTATCCTATTTATTAGCACTTAAAATTATTCGCTTATAATTAGGCCTTCTAAATAAGCTATTAGCGGGGTTTTTCTTATCTACTCTCTATTTAATACGAAAATTAAATGCTACTAGGTCTTCTACCTAGCGTATTTATCTCTTTTAAGCTAATATCTTTATATCTATAAAGTAAGTTAGCGCTTTATGATTAGTGACTATAGTCACTATCTTAAAGAGAACTTCTAGATAATATCTTTATTTCTTAAATATATATATAATCGTTAGTATTTCCTAGTTACCCGTAGAGTATCGAATTTCCTTAGATTTATATTTACGAAAGTAGAAGACTATAGATTTCTAAACGAATAAAGATTTCTTATCCGTTTTAGATAAGAGAATAGTAATCTTCTAAAATAATATATCTTCTAGTTCACTACTAGAGACATCGATCTTCACTCTTATCTCTAGATCTAAATCGTAATGATAGAGTAGAGGGACTCTTTTAAAGCGCTTCTTAAGCTCTTAAAAAGTCTCATCTACTTTTAGAGTTCATTCTAGAGGGCTCTTCTTTACGCTATGCTTCATTTCTTTTAGTAAGTCTATAATTAGCGCCACTACTCTTAAGAAATTACGAATAAAGCTCCTATAGAAATTAATAAACCTTAGAAATATCTAAGGAATAGGCTATTCTCGGATGGCTATCACTCTCTAAGGATCTATTAAAACTTCTTCCTTATTAACGATGAAGCCTAGAAATGTCACTTCTCTTATATAGAACTCGTATTTACTGAGTTTAATAAAAAGCCGTAATTTCCGGAGTCTTTCGAGCACTTATTTAATATAATCCTCGTGTTCTTTCTCTATTCTGCTAAAGATTAGAATATCGTTTATATATACTGTTCGGAGGACTTAGAGAACTATCTAATGTATAGATAGTAAGGCTTATATAGATTGTAAACCTTATAGGTAGGTAAGTGACTATTAAAGAACTTGAAGATAACTATTTACTTAGGGAGGGTAAAGGTCTTTATATAGACAATAAGTGTCCACAGTTAAGACCCTTAAAATGTTGATTTCAAATCAATATTAGTAAGTACGACTAATCATTTAATAGAGTGCGGAATTAATATCGCACTAGTCACGTGATTTCATAGACTCTAGGTCTAAATACGAACTTAAACTTCGTATTTAATCACGTAACTAAAGGTTTAATATAAACCTTTAGAGGGCGATATTCCATATATACAATGCAGAAAACGTCTAATAAGCTCTTTAGAGACTCGTCTACGTATGCCTAGAAAGTAGCTAAGGCATTCGTTAGCCTAAAAGGTATTACCAAGTACTCGAACTACCTATATCTAGTGCGGAATACTATTTTCCACTAGTTCTCTACTTTAATGGGGATCCTATAGTAAGCATCTCGTAGATCTAGCTTTATAAAGAGTTTTACTTCTATTAGGCGATTAAGAATCTTAGATATTAAGGGCAATAGATAACGATTCTTAATCGTAATCTTATTTAGCCCTCTATAGTCTATATAGAGACGAAGTCCTTCGTCTTTCTTTAGAATAAATAGAATGGGAGTCTTAGTAGATAAGATACTTCGTCGAATTTACTCTTTCATTAATATATTATCGAGATATTTTCTTAGAGCCTTAAGTTCTCTATCGCTTAAAGAGTAGATGAACTTATAGAGTACTATTATATCTAGCGTAAGATTAATTATATACTCTACTCTCGATACTAGTGAAATTTAAGTCTCGCCCGAATCTAATACTACGTCGCTATAGCTAATATAAAGAGAAGATATATCTTCGTCCTTACTTAATGCGAGAGTTCGGAGGCGGGTGAAACACTACCCTACCCGATTCGAATAAGAAACTCTTTGAGATTTCTCTAAAGATTAATACTATATAATGTAGATTTCATCCTTCTCTTAAATAAGCTCTTACGCTATAATTATATTAATTCGAGTTTAGCGGTCTAAATCTCTTACTGCTTAAATACTATCTCTAAAATTAATATCGGAATTAATTACTTCGAGCTAATTGTTGGACACAGCCTTGAAGGAGACCGGTCACGAGCCGCACGAGCACGACTCATCAC